>NW_025960753.1:0-31329 GCF_023159225.1 Perognathus longimembris pacificus | reverse complement strand
GTGAGGGCAGAGAGATAAAAGCTCATTTAGGAACGACATGAACATTCTGAGTAGGTAGCTGTTTATCAGTAAATATCTCCACTGAGATTAAGAAAAGCAGTAGCTTAATAAATTAAGTACTTCCTGGTATGGGTACTGTACTGGTAACTTCCCAAAAGAATCTGGATTGTGGTGAGGGAACAGAGAAAAAAGCTCATTTAGGACCTGCACTTACGAAGGGGGGTAAGCAGCAGTATATCAGGGAGTAAACCTTCTGAGAATAAAAACAGCTGGAGCTTGTTAAGGTAATTACACAGGGGAAAGGATAATGTACTGGGAACTCCTGAGGAGAATTTGATTTGTGGTGAGGGGAGAGAGATAAAAGCTCATTTAGGAACGACATGAACATGCTGCGTAGGAAGCTGTTTATCAGTAAATATCTCCACTGAGATTAAGAAAAGCAGTAGCTTAATAAATTAAGTACTTCCTGGTATGTTTACTGTACTGGTAACTCCCCAAAAGAATCTGGATTGTGGTGAGGGAACAGAGAAAAAAGCTCATTTAGGTCCTGCACTTACGAAGGGGGTAGGTAGCTGTATATCAGGGAGTAAACCTTCTGAGAATAAAAACAGCTGGAGCTTGTTAAAAGTAATTACACAGGGGAAAGGATAATGTACTGGGAACTCCTCAGAAGAATCTTATTTGTGGTGAGGGGAGAGAGATAAAAGCTCATTTAGGAACGACATGAACATGCTGCGTAGGAAGCTGTTATCAGTAAATATCTCCACTGAGATTAAGAAAAGCAGTAGCTTACTAAACTAAGTACTTCCTGGTATGGTTACTGTACTGGTAACTCCCCAAAAGAATCTGGATTGTGGTTAGGGAACAGAGAAAAAAGCTCATTAAAAAACTGCACTTACGAAGGGGGTAGGCAGCTGTATATCAGGGAGTAAACATTCTGAGAATAAAAACAGCTGGAGCTTGTTAAGGTAATTACACAGGGGAAAGGATAATGTACTGGGAACTCCTCAGAAGTATCTGATTTGTGGTGAGGGGAGAGAGATAAAAGCTCATTTAGGAACGACATGAACATGCTGCCTAGGTAGCTGTTTATCAGTAAATATCTCCACTGAGATTAAGAAAAGCAGTAGCTTAATAAATTAAGTACTTCCTGGTATGGTTACTGTACTGGTAATTCCCCCAAAGAATCTGGATTGTGGTGAGGGAACAGAGAAAAAAAGCTCAGTTAGGACCTGCACTTACGAATAGGGTAGGCAGCTGTATATCAGGGAGTTAACCTTCTGAGAATAAAAACAGCTGGAGCTTGTTAAGGTAATTACACAGGGGAAAGGATAATGTACTGGGAAGTCCTCAGAAGAATGTGATTTGTGGTGAGGGGAGAGAGATAAAAGCTCATTTAGGAACGACATGAACATGCTGCGTAGGTGCTGTTTATCAGTAAATATCTCCACTGAGATTAAGAAAAGCAGTAGCTTAATAAATTAAGTACTTCCTGGTATGGTTACTGTACTGGTACTCCCCAAAAGAATCTGGATTGTGGTGAGGGAACAGAGAAAAAAGCTCATTTAGGACCTGCACTTATGAAGGGGGTAGGCAGCTGTATATCAGGGAGTAAACCTTCTGAGAATAAAAACAGCTGGAGCTTGTTAAGGTAATTACACAGGGGAAAGGATAATGTACTGGGAAATCCTCAGAAGAATCTGATTTGTGGTGAGGAGAGAGAGATAAAAGCTCATTTATGAACGACATCAACATGCTGCGTAGGTAACTGTTTATCAGTAAATATCTCCACTGAGATTAAGAAAAGCAGTAGCTTAATAAATTAAGTACTTCCTGGTATGGTTACTGTACTGGTAACTCCCCAAAAGAATCTGGATTGTGGTGAGGGAACAGAGAAAAAGGCTCATTTGGGACCTGCACTTACGAAGGGGGTAGGCAGCTGTATATCAGGGAGTAAAACCTTCTGAGAATAAAAACAGCTGGAGCTTGTTAAGGTAATTACACAGGGGGAAAGGATAATGTACTGGGAACTCCTCAGAAGAATCTGATTTGTGGTGAGGGGAGAGAGATAAAAGCTCATTTAGGAACGACATAACCATGATGCGTAGGTAACTGTTTATCAGTAAATATCTCCACTGAGATTAAGAAAAAGCAGTAGCTTAATAAATTAAGTACTTCCTGGTATGGTTACTGTACTGGTAACTCCCCAAAAGAATCTGGATTGTGGTGAGGGAACAGAGAAAAAAGCTCATTTAGGACCTGCACTTACTAAGGGGGTAGGCAGCTGTATATCAGGGAGTAAACCTTCTGAGAATAAAAACAGCTGGAGCTTGTTAAGGTAATTACACAGGGGAAAAGGATAATCTACTGGGAACTCCTCAGAAGAATCTGATTTGTGGTGAGGGCAGAGAGATAAAAGCTCATTTAGGAACGACATGAACATGCTGCGTAGGTAGCTGTTTATCAGTAAATATCTCCACTGAGATTAAGAAAAGCAGTACTTAATAAATTATGTACTTCCTGGTATGGTTACTGTACTGGTAACTCCCCAAAAGAATCTGGATTGTGGTGAGGGAACAGAGAGAATAGCTCATTTAGGACCTGCACTTACGAATGGGGTAGGGCAGCTGTATATCCGGGAGTAAACCTTCTGAGAATAAAAACAGCTGGAGCTTGTTAAGGTAATTACACAGGGGGAAAGCATAATGTACTGGGAACTCCTCAGAAGAATGTGATTTGTGGTGAGGGGAGAGAGACAAAAGCTCATTTAGGAACGACATGAACATGCTGCGAAGGTAGCTGTTTATCAGTAAATATCTCCACTGAGATTAAGAAAAGCAGTACGGGCTGGGGATATAGCCTAGTGGCAAGAGTGCCTGCCTCGGATACACGAGGCCCTAGGTTCGATTCCCCAGCACCACATATACAGAAAACGGCCAGAAGCGGCGCTGTGGCTCAAGTGGCAGAGTGCTAGCCTTGAGCGGGAAGAAGCCAGGGACAGTGCTCAGGCCCTGAGTCCAAGGCCCAGGACTGGCCAAAAAAAAAAAAAAAAAGAAAGAAAAGCAGTAGCTTTATAAATTAAGTACTTCCTGGTATGGTTACTATACTGGTAACTCCCCAAAAGAATCTGGATTGTGGTGAGGGAACAGAGAAAAAAGCTCATTTAGGACATGCACTTACGAAGGGGGTAGGCAGCTGTATATCAGGGAGTAAACCTTCTGAGAATAAAAACAGCTGGAGCTTGTTAAGGTAATTACACATCGAAAGCATAATGTACTGGGAACTCCTCAGAAGAATCTGATTTGTGGTGAGGGGAGAGAGACAAAAGCTCATTTAGGAACGACATGAACATGCTGCGAAGGTAGCTGTTTATCAGTAAATATCTCCACTGAGATTAAGAAAAAGCAGTAGCTTAATAAATTAAGTACTTCCTGGTATGATTACTGTACTGGTAACGCCCCAAAAGAATCTGGATTGTGGTGAGGGAACAGAGAAAAAAGCTCATTTTGGCCTGCACTTATGAAGGGGGTAGGCAGCTGTATATTCAGGGAGTAAACCTTCTGAGAATAAAAACAGCTGGAGCTTGTTAAGGTAATTACACAGGGGAAAGGATAATGTACTGGGAACTCCTGAGAAGAATCTGATTTGTGGTGAGGGGAGAGAGATAAAATCTCATTTAGGAACCACATGAACATGCTGCGAAGGTAGCTGTTTTTCAGTAAATATCTCCACTGAGATTAAGAAAAGCAGTAGCTTAATAAATTAAGTACTTCCTGGTATGTTTACTGTACTGGTAACTCTCCAAAAGAATCTGGATTGTGGTGAGGGAACAGAGAAAAAAGCTCATTTAGGACCTGCACTTACGAAGGGGGTAGGCAGCTGTATATCAGGGAGTAAACCTTCTGAGAATAAAAACAGCTGGAGCTTGTAAAGGTAATTACACAGGGGAAAGGATAATGTACTGGGAAATCCTCAGAAGAATCTAATTTGTGGTGAGGAGAGAGAGATAAAAGCTCATTTAGGAACGACATGAACATGCTGCATACGTAGCTGTTTATCAGTAAATATCTCCACTGAGATTAAGAAAAGCAGTAGCTTAATAAATTAAGTACTTCCTGGTATGGTTACTGTACTGGTAACTCCCCAAAAGAATCTGGATTGTGGTGAGGGAACAGAGAAAAAACTCATTTAGGGCCTGCACTTACGAAGGGTGTAGGCAGCTGTATATCAGGGAGTAAACCTTCTGAGAATAAAAACAGCTGGAGCTTGTTAAGGTAATTACACAGGGGAAAGGATAATGTACTGGGAACTCCTCAAAAGAATCTGATTTGTGGTGAGGGGAGAGAGATAAAAGCTCATTTAGGAACGACATGAACATGCTGCGTAGGTAGCTGTTTATCAGTAAATATCTCCACTGAGATTAAGAAAAGCAGTAGCTTAATAAATTAAGTACTTCCTGGTATGGTTACTGTACTGGTAACTCCCCAAAAGAATCTGGATTGTGGTGAGGGAACAGAGAAAAAAGCTCATTTAGGACATGCAGTTACGAAAGGGGTAGGCGCTGTATATCAGGGAGTAAACATTCTGAGAATAAAAACAGCTGGAGCTTGTTAAGGTAATTACACAGGGGAAAGGATAATGTACTGGGAACTCCTCAGAAGAATCTGATTTGTGGTGAGGGGAGAGAGATGAAAGCTCATTTATGTACGACATGAACATGCTGCATACATAGCTGTTTATCAGTAAATATCTCCACTGAGATTAAGAAAAGCAGTAGCTTAATAAATTATGTACCTCCTGCTATGGATACTGTACTGATAACTCCCCAAAAGAATCTGATTGTGGTGAGGGAATAGAGAAAAAAGCTCATTTAGACCTGCACTTACGAAGAGGGTAGGCAGCTGTATATCAGGGAGTAAACCTTCTGAGAATAAAAACAGCTGGAGCTTGTTAAGGTAATTACACAGGGGAAAGGATAATGTACTGCGAACTCCTCAGAAGAATCTGATTTGTGGTGAGGGGAGAGATAAAAGCTCATTTAGGAACGACATGAACATGCTGCGTAGGTAGCTGTTTATCAGTAAAACATCTCCACTGAGATTAAGAAAAGCAGTAGCTTAATAAATTAAGTACTTCCTGGTATGGTTACTGTACTGGTAACTCCCCAAAGAATCTGGATTGTGGTGAGGGAACAGAGAAAAAAGCTCATTTAGGACCTGCACTTACGAAGGGGGTAGGCATCTGTATATCAGGGAGTAAACCTTCTGAGAATAAAAACAGCTGGAGCTTGTTAAGGTAATTACACAGGGGAAAGGATAATGTACTGGGAACTCCTCAGAAGAATCTGATTTGTGGTGAGGCAGAGAGATAAAAGCTCATTTAGGAACGACATGAACATGCTGCGTAGGTAGCTGTTTATCAGTAAATATCTCCACTGAGATTAAGAAAAGCAGTAGCTTAATAAATTATGTACTTCCTGGTATGGTTAATGTACTGGTAACTCCCAAAAGAATCTGGATTGTGGTGAGGGAACAGAGAGAAAAGCTCATTTAGGACCTGCACTTACGAATGGGGTAGGCAGCTGTATATCAGGGAGTAAACCTTTTGAGAATAAAAACAGCTGGAGCTTGTTAAGGTAATTACACAGGGGAAAGCATAATGTACTGGGAACTACTCAGAAGAATCTGATTTGTGGTGAGGGGAGAGAGACAATAGCTCATTTAGGAACGACATGATCATGCTGCGTAGGTAGCTGTTTATCAGTAAATATCTCCACTGAGATTAAGAAAAGCAGTAGCTTAATAAATTAAGTACTTCCTGGTATGGTTACTGTACTGGTAACTCCCCAAAAGAATCTGGATTGTGGTGAGGGACAGAGAAAAAAGCTCATGTAGGACCTGCACTTACGAAGGGGGGTAGGCAGCTGTATATCAGGGAGTAAACCTTCTGAGAATAAAAACAGCTGGAGCTTGTTAAGGTAATTACACAGGGCAAAGGATAATGTACTGGGAACTCCTCAGAAGAATCTGATTTGTGGTGAGGGGGAGAGAGAAAAAAGCTCATTTAGGAACGACATGAAAAGGCTGCGTAGGTAGCTGTTTATCAGTAAATATCTCCACTGACATTAAGAAAAGCAGTAGCTTAATAAACTAAGTACTTCCTGGTATGGTTACTGTACTAGTAACTCCCCAAAAGAATCTGGATTGTGGTGAGGGAACAGAGAAAAAAGCTCATTTAGGACCTGCACTTACGAAGGGGGTAGGCAGCTGTATATCAGGGAGTAAACCTTCTGAGAATAAAAACAGCTGGAGCTTGTTAAGGTAAGTACACAGGGGAAAGGATAATGTACTGGGAAGTCCTCAGAAGAATCTGATTTGTGGTGAGGTCAGAGAGATAAAAGCTCCTTTAGGAACGACCTTGAACATGCTGAGTAGGTAGCTGTTTATCAGTAAATATCTCCACTGAGATTAAGAAAAGCAGTAGCTTAATAAATTAAGTACTTCCTGGTATGGTTACTGTACTGGTAACTCCCCAAATGAATCTGGATTGTGGTGAGGGAACAGAGAAAAAAGCTCATTTAGGACCTGCATTTACGAAGGGGGTAGGCAACTGTATATCAGGGAGTAAACCTTCTGAGAATAAAAACAGCTGGAGCTTGTTAAGGTACTTACACAGGGGAAAGGATAAAGTACTGGGAACTCCTCAGAAGAATCTGATTTGTGGTGAGGGGAGAGAGATAAAAGCTCATTTAGGAACGACATGAACATGCTGGGTAGGTAGCTGTTTATCAGTAAATATCTCCACTGAGATTAAGAAAAGCAGTAGCTTAATAAATTAAGTACTTCCTGGTATGGTTACTGTACTGGTAACTCCCCAAAAGAATCTGGATTGTGGTGAGGGAACAGAGAAAAAAGCTCATTTATGACCTGCACTTACGAAGGGGGTTAGTCAGCAGTATAACAGGGAGTAAACCTTCTGAGAATAAAAAAAGCTGGAGCTTGTTAAAGTAATTACACAGGGGAAAGGATAATGTACTGGGAACTCCTCAGAAGAATCTGATTTGTGGTGAGGGGAGAGAGATAAAAGCTCATTTAGGAACGACACGAACATCCTGCGTAGGTAGCTGTTTATCAGTAAATATCTACAATGAGATTAAGAAAAGCAGTAGCTTAATAAATTAAGTAATTCCTGGTATGGTTTCTGTACTGGTAACTCCCCAAAAGAATCTGGATTGCGGTGAGGGAACAGAGAAAAAAGCTCATTTAGGACCTGCACTTACGAAGGGGGTAGGCAGCTGTATATCAGGGAGTAAACCTTCTGAGAATAAAAACAGCTGGAGCTTGTTAAGGTAATTACACAGGGGAAAGGATAATGTACTGGGAACTCCTCAGAAGAATCTGATTTGTGGTGAGGGGAGAGGGATAAAAGCTCATTTAAGAACGACACGAATATGCTGCGTAGGAAGCTGTTTATCAGTAAATATCTCCACTGAGATTAAGAAAAGCAGTAGCTTAATAAATTAAGTACCTCCTGGTATGGTTACTGTACTGGTAACTCCCAAAAAGAATCTGGATTGTGATGAGGGGGACAGAGGAAAAAGCTCATTTAGGACCTGCACTTACGAAGGGGGTAGGCAGTTGTATATCAGGGAGTAAAACTTTTGAGAATAAAAACAGCTGGAGCTTGTTAAGGTAATTACACAGGGGAAAGAATAATGTACTGGGAACTCCTCAGAAGAATCTGATTTGTGGTGAGGGGAGAGGGATAAAAGCTCATTTAAGAACGCCATGAACATGCTGCGTAGGTAGCTGTTTATCAGTAAATATCTCCACTGAGATTAAGAAAAGCAGTAGCTTAATAAATTAAGTACTTCCTGGTATGGTTACTGTACTGGTAACTCCCAAAAAGAATCTGGATTGTGATGAGGGAACAGAGAAAAAAGCTCATTTAGGACCTGGACTTACGAAGGGGGTAGGCAGCTTTATATCAGGAAGTAAAACTTTTGAGAATAAAATAAGCTGGAGCTTGTTAAGGTAATTACACAGTGGAAAGGATAATGTACTGGGAACGCCTCAGAAGAATCTGATTTGTGGTGAGGGGAGAGAGATAAAAGCTCATTTAGGAACGACATGAACATGCTGCGTAGGTAGCTGGTTATCAGTAAATATCTCCACTGAGATTAAGAAAAGCAGTAGCTTAATAAATTAAGTAATTCCTGGTATGGTTACTGTACTGGTAACTCCCCAAAGAATCTAGATTGTGGTGAGGGAACAGAGAAAAAAGCTCATTTAGGACCTGCACTTACGAAGGGGATAGGCAGCTGTATATCAGGGAGTAAACCTTCTGAGAATAAAAACAGCTGGAGCTTGTTAAGGTAATTAGACAGGGGAAAGGATAATGTACCGGGAACTCCTCAGAAGAATCTGATTTGTGGTGAGGGGAGAGAGATAAAAGCTCATTTAGGAACGACATGAACATGCTGCGTAGGTAGTTGTTTATAAGTAAATGTCTCCACGGAGATTAAGAAAAGCAGTAGCTTAATAAATTAAGTACTTCCTGGTATGGTTACTGTACTGGTAACTCCCCAAATAATCTGGATTGTGGTGAGGGAACAGAGAAAAAAGCTCATTTAGGACCTGCACTTACGAAGGGGGTAGGCAGCTGTATATCAGGGAGTAAACCTTCTGAGAATAAAAACAGCTGGAGCTTGTTAAGGTAATTACACAGGAGAAAGGATAATGTACTTGGAAGTCCTCAGAAGAATCTGATTTGTGGTGCGGTCAGAGAGATAATAGCTCCTTTATGAACGACATTAACGTGCTGCGTAGGTAGCTGTTTATCAGTAAATATCTCCACTGAGATTAAGAAAAGCAGTAGCTTAATATATTAAGTACTTCCTGGTATGGTTACTGTACTGGTAACTCCCAAAAGAATCTGGATTTTGGTGAGGGAATAGAGAAAAAAGCTCATTTAGGACCTGCACTTACGAAGGGGGTAGGCATCTGTATATCAGGGAGTAAACCTTCTGAGAATAAAAACAGCTGGAGATTGTTAAGGTAATTACACAGGGGAAAGGATAATGTACTGGTAACTCCTCAGAAGAATCTGATTTGTGGTGAGGGGAGAGAGATAAAAGCTCATTTAGGAACGACATGAACATGCTGCGTAGGTAGCTGTTTATCAGTAAATATCTCCACTGAGATCAAGAAAAGCAGTAACGTAATAAATTAAGTACTTCCTGGTATGCTTACTGTACTGGTAACTCCCCAAAAGAATCTGGATTGTGGTGAGGGGAACAGAGAAAAAAGCTCATTTAGGACCTGCACTTACGAAGGGGGTAGGCAGCTGTATATCAGGGAGTAAACCTTCTGAGAATAAAAACAGCTGAGCTTGTTAAGGTAATTACACAGGGGAAAGGATAATGTACTGGGAACTCCTCAGAAGAATCTGATTTGTGGTGAGGGGAGAGAGATAAAAGCTCATTTAGGAACGACATGAACATGCTGCGTAGGTAGCTGTTTATCAGTAAATATCTCCACTTAGATTAAGAAAAGCAGTAACTTAATAAATTAAGTACTTCCTGGTATGCTTACTGTACTGGTAACTCCCCAAAAGAATCTGGATTGTGGTGAGGGAACAGAGAAAAAAGCTCATTTAGGACCTGCACTTACGGAGGGGGTAGGCAGCTGTATATCAGGGAGTAAACCTTCTGAGAATAAAAAACAGCTGGAGCTTCTTAAGGTAATTACACAGGGGAAAGGATAATGTACTGGGAACTCCTCAGAAGAATCTGATTTGTAGTGAGGGGAGAGAGATAAAAGCTCATTTAGGAACGACATGAACATGCTGCGTAGGTAGCTGTTTATCAGCATATATCTCCACTGAGATTAAGAAAAGCAGTAGCTTAATAAATTAAGTACTTCCTGGTATGGTTACTGTACTGGTAACTCCCCAAAGGAATCTGGATTGTGGTGAGGGAACAGAGAAAAAAGCTCATTTAGGACATGCACTTACGAAGAGGGTAGGCAGCTGTATATCAGGGAGTAAACCTTCTGAGAATAAAAACAGCTGGAGCTTGTTAAGGTAATTACACAGGGGAAAGGATAATGTACTGGGAACTCCTCAGAAGAATCTGATTTGTGGTGAGGGGAGAGAGATAAAAGCTCATTTAGGAAAGACATGAACATGCTGCGTACGTAGCTGTTTATCAGTAAATATCTCCACTGAGAATAAGAAAAGCAGTAGCTTAATAAATTAAGTACTTCCTGGTATGGTTACTGTACTGGTAACTCCCAAAAAAATGTGGATTGTGGTGAGGGAACAGAGAAAAAAAGCTCATTTAGGACCTGCACTTACTAAGGGGGTAGGCATCAGTATATCTGGTAGTAAACCTTCTGAGAATAAAAACAGCTGGAGCTTGTTATGGTAATTACACAGGGGAAACGATAATGTACTGGGAACTCCTCAGAAGAATCTGATTTGTGGTGAAGGGAGAGAGATAAAAGCACATTTAGGAACGACATGAACATGCTGCATAGGTAGCTGTTTATCAGTAAATATCTCCACTGAGATTAAGAAAAGCAGTAGCTTAATAAATTAAGTACTTCCTGTTATGGTTACTGTACTGGTAACTCCCCAAAAGAATCTGGATTGCGGTGAGGGAACAGAGAAAAAAGCTCATTTAGGACCTGCACTTATGAAGGGGGTAGGCAGCTGTATATCAGGGAGTAAACCTTCTGAGAATAAAAACAGCTGGAGCTTGTTAAGGTAATTACACAGGGGAAAGGATAATGTACTGGGAACTCCTCAGAAGTATCTGATTTGTGGTGAGGGGAGAGAGATAAAAGCTCATTTATGAACGACATGAACATGCTGCACACGTAGCTGTTTATCAGTAAATATCTCCACTGATATTAAGAAAAGCAGTAGCTTAATAAATTAAGTACTTCCTGGTATGGTCACTGTACTGGTAACTCCTCAAAAGAATCTGGATTGTGGTGAGGGTAGAGAGAAAAAAAGCTCATTTAGGACCTGCACTTACGAAGGGGGTAGGCAGCTGTATATCAGGGAATAAACCTTCTGAGAATAAAAACAGCTGGAGCTTGTTAAGGTAATTACACAGGGGAAAGGATAATGTACTGGGAACTCCTCAGAAGATTCTGATTTGTGGTGAAGGGAGAGAGATAAAAGCTCATTTAGGAACGACATGAACCTGCTGCGTAAGTAGCTGTTTATCAGTAAATATCTCCACTGAGTATAAGAAAAGCAGTAGCTTAATAAATTAAGTACTTCCTGGTATGGTTACTGTACTGGTAACTCCCCAAAAGAATCTGGATTGCGGTGAGGGAACAGAGAAAAAAGCTCATTTAGGACCTGCACTTACGAAGGGGGTAGGCAGCTGTATATCAGGGAGTAAACCTTCTGAGAATAAAAACAGGTGGAGCTTGTTAAGGTAATTACACAGGGGAAAGGACAAAGTAATGGGAACTCCTCAGAAGAATCTGAATAGTGGTGAGGGGAGAGAGATAAAAGCTCATTTAGGAACGACATGAACATGCTGCGTAGGTAGCTGTTTATCAGTAAATATCTCCACTGAGATTAAGAAAAGCAGTAGCTTAATAAATAAAGTACTTCCTGGTATGGTTACTGTACTGGTAACTCCCCAAAAGAATCTGGATTGTGGTGAGGGAACAGAGAAAAAAGTTCATTTAGGACCTGCACTTAAGAAGGGGGTAGGCAGCAGTATATCAGGGAGTAAAACTTCTGAGAATAAAAACAGCTGGAGCTTGTTAAGTTAATTACACAGGGGAAAGGATAATGCACTGGGAACTTCTCAGAAGAATCTGATTTGTGCTGAGGGGAGAGAAATAAAAGCTCATTTATGAACGACATGAACATGCTGCGTAGGTAGCTGTTTATCATTAAATATCTCCACTGAGATTAAGAAAAGCAGTACCTAAATAAATTAAGTACTTCCTGGTATGGTTACTGTACTGGTAACTCCCCAAAAGAATCTGGATTGTGGTGAGGGAACAGAGAAAAAAAGCTCATTTAGGACCTGCACTTACGAAGGGGGTAGGCAGCTGTATATCAGGGAGTAAACCTCCTGAGAATAAAAACAGCTGAAGCTTGTTAAGGTAATTACACAGGGGAAATTATAAAGTACTGGGAACTCCTCTGAAGAATCTGATTTGTGTTGAGGAGAGAGAGATAAAAGCTCATTTAGCAACGACATGAACATGCTGCGTAGGTAGTTGTTTATCAGTAAATATCTCCAATGAGATTAAGAAAAGCAGTATCTTAATAAATTAAGTACTTCCTGGTATGGTTACTGTACTGGTAACTCCCCTAAAGAATTTGGATTGTGGTGAGGGAACAGAGAAAAAAGCTCATTTAGGACCTGCACTTACGAAGGGGGTAGGCAGCTTTATATCTGGGAGTAAACCTTCTGAGAATAAAAACAGCTGGAGCTTGTTAAGGTAATTACACAGGGGAAAGGATAATGTACTGGGAACTCCTCAGAAGTATCTGATTTGTGGTGAGGGGAGAGAGATAAAAGCTCATTTATGAACGACATGAACATGCTGCACACGTAGCTGTTTATCAGTAAATATCTCCACTGATATTAAGAAAAGCAGTAGCTTAATAAATTAAGTACTTCCTGGTATGGTCACTGTACTGGTAACTCCTCAAAAGAATTTGGATTGTGGTGAGGGTAGAGAGAAAAAAGCTCATTTAGGACCTGCACTTACGAAGGGGGTAGGCAGCTGTATATCAGGGAATAAACCTTCTGAGAATAAAAACAGCTGGAGCTTGTTAAGGTAATTACACAGGGGAAAGGATAATGTACTGGGAACTCCTCAGAAGATTCTGATTTGTGGTGAAGGGAGAGAGATAAAAGCTCATTTAGGAACGACATGAACCTGCTGCGTAAGTAGCTGTTTATCAGTAAATATCTACAATGAGATTAAGAAAAGCAGTAGCTTAATAAATTAAGTAATTCCTGGTATGGTTTCTGTACTGGTAACTCCCCAAAAGAATCTGGATTGCGGTGAGGGAACAGAGAAAAAAGCTCATTTAGGACCTGCACTTACGAAGGGGGTAGGCAGCTGTATATCAGGGAGTAAACCTTCTGAGAATAAAAACAGCTGGAGCTTGTTAAGGTAATTACACAGGGGAAAGGATAATGTACTGGGAACTCCTCAGAAGAATCTGATTTGTGGTGAGGGGAGAGGGATAAAAGCTCATTTAAGAACGACACGAATATGCTGCGTAGGTAGCTGTTTATCAGTAAATATCTCCACTGAGATTAAGAAAAGCAGTAGCTTAATAAATTAAGTACCTCCTGGTATGGTTACTGTACTGGTAACTCCCAAAAAGAATCTGGATTGTGATGAGGGAACAGAGGAAAAAGCTCATTTAGGACCTGCACTTACGAAGGGGGTAGGCAGTTGTATATCAGGGAGTAAAACTTTTGAGAATAAAAACAGCTGGAGCTTGTTAAGGTAATTACACAGGGGAAAGAATAATGTACTGGGAACTCCTCAGAAGAATCTGATTTGTGGTGAGGGGAGAGGGATAAAAGCTCATTTAAGAACGACATGAACATGCTGCGTAGGTAGCTGTTTATCAGTAAATATCTCCACTGAGATTAAGAAAAGCAGTAGCTTAATAAATTAAGTACTTCCTGGTATGGTTACTGTACTGGTAACTCCCAAAAAGAATCTGGATTGTGATGAGGGAACAGAGAAAAAAGCTCATTTAGGACCTGGACTTACGAAGGGGGTAGGCAGCTTTATATCAGGAAGTAAAACTTTTGAGAATAAAATAAGCTGGAGCTTGTTAAGGTAATTACACATTGGAAAGGATAATGTACTGGGAACGCCTCAGAAGAATCTGATTTGTGGTGAGGGGAGAGAGATAAAAGCTCATTTAGGAACGACATGAACATGCTGCGTAGGTAGCTGGTTATCAGTAAATATCTCCACTGAGATTAAGAAAAGCAGTAGCTTAATAAATTAAGTACTTCCTGGTATGGTTACTGTACTGGTAACTCCCAAAGAATCTAGATTGTGGTGAGGGAACAGAGAAAAAAGCTCATTTAGGACCTGCACTTACGAAGGGGATAGGCAGCTGTATATCAGGGAGTAAACCTTCTGAGAATAAAAACAGCTGGAGCTTGTTAAGGTAATTAGACAGGGGAAAGGATAATGTACCGGGAACTCCTCAGAAGAATCTGATTTGTGGTGAGGGGAGAGAGATAAAAGCTCATTTAGGAACGACATGAACATGCTGCGTAGGTAGTTGTTTATAAGTAAATGTCTCCACGGAGATTAAGAAAAGCAGTAGCTTAATAAATTAAGTACTTCCTGGTATGGTTACTGTACTGGTAACTCCCCAAATAATCTGGATCGTGGTGAGGGAACAGAGAAAAAAGCTCATTTAGGACCTGCACTTACGAAGGGGGTAGGCAGCTGTATATCAGGGAGTAAACCTTCTGAGAATAAAAACAGCTGGAGCTTGTTAAGGTAATTACACAGGAGAAAAGATAATGTACTTGGAAGTCCTCAGAAGAATCTGATTTGTGGTGCGGTCAGAGAGATAATAGCTCCTTTATGAACGACATTAACGTGCTGCGTAGGTAGCTGTTTATCAGTAAATATCTCCACTGAGATTAAGAAAAGCAGTAGCTTAATAAATTAAGTACTTCCTGGTATGGTTACTGTACTGGTAACTCCCCAAAAGAATCTGGATTTTGGTGAGGGAACAGAGAAAAAAGCTCATTTAGGACCTGCACTTACGAAGGGGGTAGGCATCTGTATATCAGGGAGTAAACCTTCTGAGAATAAAAACAGCTGGAGATTGTTAAGGTAATTACACAGGGGAAAGGATAATGTACTGGTAACTCCTCAGAAGAATCTGATTTGTGGTGAGGGGGAGAGAGATAAAAGCTCATTTAGGAACGACTTGAACATGCTGCGTAGGTAGCTGTTTATCAGTAAATATCTCCACTGAGATCAAGAAAAGCAGTAACGTAATAAATTAAGTACTTCCTGGTATGCTTACTGTACTGGTAACTCCCCAAAAGAATCTGGATTGTGGTGAGGGAACAGAGAAAAAAGCTCATTTAGGACCTGCACTTACGAAGGGGGTAGGCAGCTGTATATCAGGGAGTAAACCTTCTGAGAATAAAAACAGCTGGAGCTTGTTTAAGGTAATTACACAGGGGAAAGGATAATGTACTGGGAACTCCTCAGAAGAATCTGATTTGTGGTGAGGGGAGAGAGATAAAAGCTCATTTAGGAACGACATGAACATGCTGCGTAGGTAGCTGTTTATCAGTAAATATCTCCACTTAGATTAAGAAAAGCAGTAACTTAATAAATTAAGTACTTCCTGGTATGCTTACTGTACTGGTAACTCCCCAAAAGAATCTGGATTGTGGTGAGGGAACAGAGAAAAAAGCTCATTTAGGACCTGCACTTACGGAGGGGGTAGGCAGCTGTATATCAACGAGTAAACCTTCTGAGAATAAAAACAGCTGGAGCTTCTTAAGGTAATTACACAGGGGAAAGGATAATGTACTGGGAACTCCTCAGAAGAATCTGATTTGTAGTGAGGGGAGAGAGATAAAAGCTCATTTAGGAACGACATGAACATGCTGCGTAGGTAGCTGTTTATCAGCAAATATCTCCACTGAGATTAAGAAAAGCAGTAGCTTAATAAATTAAGTACTTCCTGGTATGGTTACTGTACTGGTAACTCCCCAAAGGAATCTGGATTGTGGTGAGGGAACAGAGAAAAAAGCTCATTTAGGACATGCACTTACGAAGAGGGTAGGCAGCTGTATATCAGGGAGTAAACCTTCTGAGAATAAAAACAGCTGGAGCTTGTTAAGGTAATTACACAGGGGAAAGGATAATGTACTGGGAACTCCTCAGAAGAATCTGATTTGTGGTGAGGGGAGAGAGATAAAAGCTCATTTAGGAAAGACATGAACATGCTGCGTACGTAGCTGTTTATCAGTAAATATCTCCACTGAGAATAAGAAAACCAGTAGCTTAATAAATTAAGTACTTCCTGGTATGGTTACTGTACTGGTAACTCCCCAAAAAAATGTGGATTGTGGTGAGGGAACAGAGAAAAAAGCTCATTTAGGACCTGCACTTACTAAGGGGGTAGGCATCAGTATATCTGGTAGTAAACCTTCTGAGAATAAAAACAGCTGGAGCTTGTTAAGGTAATTACACAGGGGAAAGGATAATGTACTGGGAACTCCTCAGAGAATCTGATTTGTGGTGAGGGGAGAGAGATAAAAGCTCATTTAGGAACGACATGAACATGCTGCATAGGTAGCTGTTTATCAGTAAATATCTCCACTGAGATTAAGGAAAGCAGTAGCTTAATAAATGAAGTACTTCCTTGTATGGTTACTATATTGGTAACTCCCCAAAAGAATCTTGATTGTGGTGAGGGAACAGAGAAAAAAGCTCATTTAGGACCTGTACTTACGGAGGGGTTAGGCAGCTGTATATCAGGGAGTAAACCTTCTTAGAATAAAAACAGCTGGAGCTTGTTAAGGTAATTACACAGGGGAAAGGATAATGTACTGGGAACTCCTCAGAAGAATCTGATTTGTGGTGAGGGGAGAGAGATAAAAGCTCATTTATGAACGACATAAACATGCTGCGTAGGTAGCTGTTTATCAGTAAATATCTCCACTGAGATTAAGAAAAGCAGTAGCTTAATAAATTAAGTACTTCCTGGTATGGTTACTGTACTGGTAACTCCCCAAAGAATCCGGATTGTGGTGAGGGAACAGAGAAAAAAGCTCATTTAGGACCTGCACTTACGAAGGGTGTAGACAGCTGTATATCAGGGAGTAAACCTTCTGAGAATAAAAACAGCTGGAGCTTGTTAAGGTAATTACACAGGGGAAAGGATAATGTACTGGGAACTCCTCAGAAGAATCTGATTTGTGGTGAGGAGAGAGAGACAAAAGCTCATTTAGGAACGACATGAACATGCTGCGTAGGTAGGTGTTTATCAGTAAATATCTCCACTGAGATTAAGAAAAGCAGTAGCTTAATAAATTAAGTACTTCCTGGTATGGTTACTGTACTGGCAACTCCCCAAAGGAATCTGGATTGTGGTGAGGGAACAGAGAAAAAAGCTCATTTAGGACCTGCACTTACGAAAGGGTAGGCAGCTGTATATCAGGGAGTAAACCTTCTGAGAATAAAAACAGCTGGAGCTTGTTAAGGTAATTACACAGGGGAAAGGATAATGTACTGGGAACTCCTCAGAAGAATCTGATTTGTGGTGAGGGGAGAGAGATAAAAGCTCATTTAGGAACGACATGAACATGCTGCGTAGGTAGCTGTTTATCAGTAAATATCTCCACTGAGATTAAGAAAAGCAGTAGCTTAATAAATTAAGTACTTCCTGGTGTGGTTCCTGTACTGGTAACTCTCCAAAAGAATCTGGATTGTGGTGAGGGAACAGAGAAAAAAGCTCATTTAGGACCTGCACTTACGAAGGGGGTAGGCAGCTGTATATCAGGGAGTAAACCTTCTGAGAATAAAAACAGCTGGAGCTTGTTAAGGTAATTACACAGGGGAAAGGATAATGTACTGGGAACTCCTCAGAAGAATCTGATTTGTGGTGAGGGGAGAGAGATAAAAGCTCATTTAGGAACGACATGAACATGCTGCATAGGTAGCTGTTTATCAGTAAATTATCTCCACTGAGATTAAGAAAAGCAGTAGCTTAATAAATTAAGTACTTCCTGGTATGGTTACTGTACTGGTAACTCTCCAAAAGAATCTGGATTGTGGTGAGGGAACAGAGAAAAAAGCTCATTTAGGACCTGCACTTACGAAGGGGATAGGAAGCTGTATATCAGGGAGTAAACCTTCTGAGAATAAAAGCAGCTGGAGCTTGTTAAGGTAATTACACAGGGGAAAGGATAATGTACTGGGAACTCCTCAGAAGAATCTGATTTGTGGTGAGGGGAGAGAGATAAAAGCTCATTTAGGAACGCCATGAACATGCTGCGTAGGTAGCTGTTTGTCAGTAAATATCTCCACTGAGATTAAGAAAAGCAGTAGCTTAATACATTAAGTACTTCCTGGTATGCTTACTGTACTGGTAACTCCCCAAAAGAATCTGGATTGTGGTGAGGGAACAGAGAAAAAAGCTCATTTAGGACCTGCACTTACGAAGGGGGTAGGCAGCTGTATATCAGGGAGTAAACCTTCTGAGAATAAAAGCAGCTGGAGCTTGTTAAGGTAATTACACAGAGGAAAGGATCATGTACTGGGAACTCCTCAGAAGAATCTGATTTGTGGTGAGGGGAGAGGGATAAAAGCTCATTTACGAACGACATGAACATGCTGCATACATAGCTGTTTATCAGTAATTATCTCCACTGAGATTAAGAAAAGCAGTAGCTTAATAAATTAAGTACTTCCTGGTACGGTTACTGTACTGGTAACTCCCCAAAAGAATCTGGATTGGGGTGAGGGAACAGAGAAAAAAGCTCATTTAGGACCTGCACTTACGACGGGGGTAGGCAGCTGTATATCAGGGAGTAAACCTTCTGTAATAAAAACAGCTGGAGCTTGTTAAGTAAATTACACAGGGGTAAGGATAATGTACTGGGAACTCCTCAGAAGAATCTGATTTGTGGTGAGGGGAGAGAGATAAAAGCTCATTTAGGAACGACATGAAGATGCTGCGTAGGTAGCTGTTTATCAGTAAATATCTCCACTGAGATTAAGAAAAGCAGTAGTTTTAATAAATTAAGTACTTCCTGGTATGGTTACTGTACTGGTAACTCCCCAAAGAATCTGGATTGTGGTGAGTGAACAGAGAAAAAAGCTCATTTAGGACCTGCACTTACGAAGGGGGTAGGCAGCTGTATATCAGGGAGTAAACCTTCTGAGAATAAAAACAGCTGGAGCTTGTTAAGGTACTTACACATGGGAAAGGATAATGTACTGGGAACTCCTCAGAAAAATCTGATTTGTGGTGAGGGGGAGAGAGATAAAAG
The DNA here is from genome assembly GCF_023159225.1 of Perognathus longimembris pacificus. NCBI lineage: Eukaryota > Metazoa > Chordata > Mammalia > Rodentia > Heteromyidae > Perognathus > Perognathus longimembris. Next base: position 12,275 of record NW_025960753.1, on the reverse strand, counting down.
CTCATATATGATATGCACTTACGAAGGGGGTAGGCAGCTGTATATCAGGGAGTATCCCTTCTGAGAAAAAAACAGCTGGAGACTGTTAAGGTAATTACACATGGGAAAGGATAATGTATTGGGAACTCCTCAGAAGAATCTGATTTGTGGTGAGGGGAGAGAGATAAAAGCTCATTAGGAACGACATAAACATGCTGCGTAGGTAGCTGTTTATCAGTAAATATATCCACTGAGATTAAGAAAAGCAGTAGCTTAATAAATTAAGTACTTCCTGGTATGGTTACTGTACTAGTAACTCCCCAAAAGAATCTGGATTGTGGTGAGGGAACAGAGAAAAAAGCTCATTTAAGACCTGCACTTACGAAGGGGTTAGGCAGCTGTATATCAGGGAGTATCGCTTCTGAAAATAAAAACAGCTGGAGCTTGTTAAGGTAATTACACAGGGGAAAGGATAATGTACTGGGAACTCCTCCGAAGAATCTGATTATTGGTGAGGGGAGAGAGATAAAAGCTCATTTAGGAACGACATGAACATGCTGCCTAGGTAGCTGTTTATCAGTAAATATCTCCACTGAGATTAAGAAAAGCAGTAGCTTAATAAATTAAGTACTTCCTGGTATGGTTACTGTACTGGTAACTCCCCAAAAGAATCTGGATTGTGGTGAGGGAACAGAGAAAAAGCACATTTAGGACCTGCACTTACAAAGGGGGGTAGGCAGCTGTATATCAGGGAGTATCCCTTCTGAGAATAAAAACAGTAGGAAGTTGTTAAGGTAATTACACAAGGGAAAGGATAATGTACTGGGAACTACTCAGAAGAATCTGGTTTGTGGTGAGGGGAGAGAGATAAAAGCTCATTTAGGAACAACATGAACATGCTGCGTAGGTACCTGTTTTATCAGTAAATATCTCCACTGAGATTATGAAAAGCAGTAGCTTAATAAATTAAGTACTTCCTGGTATGGTTACTGTACTGGTAACTCCCCAAAAGAATCTGGATTGTGATGAGGGAACAGAGAAAAAAGCTCATTTAGGACCTGCACTTACGAAGGTGGTAGGCAGCTGTACATCAGGGAGTAAACCTTTTGAGAATAAAAACAGCTGGAGCTTGTTAAGGTAATTACACAGGGGAAAGGATAATGTACTGGGAACTCCTCAGAAGAATCTGATTTGTGGTGAGGGGGAGAGAGATCAAAGCTCCTTTATGAACGACATGAACATGCTGCATACGTAGCTGTTTATCAGTAAATATCTCCACTGAGATTAAGAAAAGCAGTAGCTTAATAAATTAAGTAATTCCTGGTATGGATACTGTACTGGAAATTCCCCAAAAGAATCTGGATCGTGGTGAGGGAACAGAGAAAAAAGCTCATATAGGACCTGCAATTACGAAGGGGGTAGGCAGCTGTATATCAGGGAGTAAACCTTATGAGAAAAAAAACAGCTGGAGCTTGTTAAGGTAATTACACAGGGGAAAGGATAATGTACTCGGAACTCCTCTGAATAATCTGATATGTGGTGAGTGGAGAGAGATAAAAGCTCATTTAGGAACGACATGAACATGCTGCGTAGGTAGCTGTTTATCAGTAAATATCTCTACTGAGATTAAGAAAAGCAGTAGCTTAATAAATTAAGTAATTCCTGGTATGGTTACTGTACTGGTAACTCCCAAAAGAATCTGGATTGTGGTGAGGGAACAGAGAAAAATGCTCATTTAGGACCTGCACTTACGAAGTGGGTAGGCAGCTGTATATAAGGGAGTAAACCTTCTGAGAATAAAAACAGCTGGAGCTTGTTAAGTTAATTACACAGGGGAAAGGATAATGTACTGGGAACTCCTCAGAGGAATCTGATTCGTGGTGAGGGGAGAGACATAAAAGCTCATTTAGGAACGACATGAACATGCTGCGTAGGTAGCTGTTTATCAGTAAATATCTCCACTGAGATTAAGAAAAGCAGTAGCTTAATAAATTAAGTACTTCCTGGTATGGTTACTGTACTGGTTACTCCCCAAAAGAACCTGGATTGTGGTGAGGGAACAGTGAAAAAAAGCTCATTTAGGACCTGAACTTACGAAGGCGGTAGGCAGCTGTATATCAGGGAGTAAACCTTCTGAGAATAAAAACAGCTGGAGCTTGTTATGGTAATTACACAGGGGAAAGGATAATGTACTGGGAACTCCTCAGAAGAATCTGATTTGTGGTGAGGGGAGTGACATAAAAGCTCATTTAGGAACGACATGAACGTGCTGCGTAGGTAGCTGTTTATCAGAAACAAATAAGATGATGCTAAGTGAAATCCATGTTATGGAAACAAGTGATATATCACATTGTAACTACTTTCAACGTCCTATGTGTATTTGTCGTTTCTATTATTGATGATGTTTTGTATCACCTTCCTATGTTTGTACCTACACTATCTCTGTAATCTTATGTGATTATATTGGAAACCGTGTTTACTGGTATTGGAAGTAGGAAATTCAAAGGGAATACCAAATTCGAGAGACACAGGGTAAAAAAAGAGAAATAACTACAAAAGCAATACTTGCAAAACTGGTGGTGTAAGTGAACTGAACACCTGGGGGGGTAGGGAAAGGGGGGGAGGGAGGGGGGCATGAGGGACAAGGCAACAAACAGTACAAGAAATGTATCCAATGCCCAACGTTATGATACTGTAACCTCTCTGTACGTCAGTTTGATAATAAATATTTGAGAAAAAAAAAACTACCAGAGAAAAGGGAAAATATAAATAAAAAATAAAAAGTAGTTCATTTAAAAAAAAGAAAGAAAAGCAGTAGCTTAATAAATTAAGTACTTCCTGGTATGGTTACTGTACTGGTAACTCCTCAAAAGAATCTGGATTGTGGTGAGGGAACAGAGTTAAAAGCTCATTTAGGACCTGCACTTACAAGGGGGGTAGGCAGCTGTATATCAGGGAGTAAACTTTATGAGAATAAAAACAGATGGAGCTTGTTAATGTAATTACACAGGGGAAAGGATAATGTACTCGGAACTCCTCAGAAGAATCTGATATGTGGTGAGGGGAGAGAGAAAAAAGCTCATTTAGGAATGACATGAAGATGCTGTGTAGGTAGCTGTTTATCAGTAAATATCTCCACTGAGATTAAGAAAAGCAGTAGTTTAATAAATTAAGTACTTCCTGGTATGGTTACTGTACTGGTAACTCCCCAAAGAATCTGGATTGTGGTGAGTGAACAGAGAAAAAAGCTCATTTAGGACCTGCACTTACGAAGGGGGTAGGCAGCTGTATATCAGGGAGTAAACCTTCTGAGAATAAAAACAGCTGGAGCTTGTTAAGGTACTTACACAGGGGAAAGGATAATGTACTGGGAAACTCCTCAGAAAAATCTGATTTGTGGTGAGGGGAGAGAGATAAAAGCTCATATATGATATGCACTTACGAAGGGGGTAGGCAGCTGTATATCAGGGAGTATCCCTTCTGAGAAAAAAACAGCTGGAGACTGTTAAGGTAATTACACTTGGGAAAGGATAATGTATTGGGAACTCCTCAGAAGAATCTGATTTGTGGTGAGGGGAGAGAGATAAAAGCTCATTTAGGAACGACATAAACATGCTGCGTAGGTAGCTGTTTATCAGTAAATATATCCACTGAGATTAAGAAAAGCAGTAGCTTAATAAATTAAGTACTTCTGGTATGGTTACTGTACTAGTAACTCCCCAAAAGAATCTGGATTGTGGTGAGGGAACAGAGAAAAAAGCTCATTTAAGACCTGCACTTACGAAGGGGTTAGGCAGTTGTATATCAGGGAGTATCGCTTCTGAAAATAAAAACAGCTGGAGCTTGTTAAGGTAATTACACAGGGGAAAGGATAATGTACTGTGAACTCCTCAGAAGAATCTGATTAGTGGTGAGGGGAGAGAGATAAAAGCTCATTTAGGAACGACATGAACATGCTGCATAGGTAGCTGTTTATCAGTAAATATCTCCACTGAGATTAAGAAAAGCAGTAGCTTAATAAATTAAGTACTTCCTGGTATGGTTACTGTACTGGTAACTCCCCAAAAGAATCTGGATTGTGGTGAGGGAACAGAGAAAAAGCACATTTAGGACCTGCACCTACAAAGGGGGTAGGCAGCTGTATATCAGGGAGTATCCCTTCTGAGAATAAAAACAGCAGGAAGTTGTTAAGGTAATTACACAGGGGAAAGGATAATGTACTGGGAACTACTCAGAAGAATCTGGTTTGTGGTGAGGGGAGAGAGATAAAAGCTCATTTAGGAACAACATGAACATGCTGCGTAGGTACCTGTTTATCAGTAAATATCTCCACTGAGATTAAGAAAAGCAGTAGCTTAATAAATTAAGTACTTCCTGGTATGGTTACTGTACTGGTAACTCCCAAAAGAATCTGGATTGTGATGAGGGAACAGAGAAAAAAGCTCATTTAGGACCTGCACTTACGAAGGTGGTAGGCAGCTGTACATTAGGGAGTAAACCTTTTGAGAATAAAAACAGCTGGAGCTTGTTAACGTAATTACACAGGGGAAAGGATAATGTACTGGGAACTCGTCAGAAGAATCTGATTTGTGGTGAGGGGAGAGAGATAAAAGCTCCTTTATGAACGACATGAACATGCTGCATAGGTAGCTGTTTATCAGTAAAGATCTCCACTGAGATTAAGAAAAGCAGTAGCTTAATAAATTAAGTAATTCCTGGTATGGATACTGTACTGGAAATTCCCCAAAAGAATCTGGATCGTGGTGAGGGAACAGAGAAAAAAGCTCATATAGGACCTGCAATTACGAAGGGGGGTAGGCAGCTGTATATCAGGGAGTAAACCTTATGAGAAAAAAAAAACAGCTGGAGCTTGTTAAGGTACTTACACATGGGAAAGGATAATGTACTGGGAACTCCTCAGAAAAATCTGATTTGTGGTGAGGGGAGAGAGATAAAAGCTCATATATGATATGCACTTACGAAGGGGGTAGGCAGCTGTATATCAGGGAGTATCCCTTCTGAGAAAAAAACAGCTGGAGACTGTTAAGGTAATTACACATGGGAAAGGATAATGTATTGGGAACTCCTCAGAAGAATCTGATTTGTGGTGAGGGGAGAGAGAGTTAAAAGCTCATTTAGGAACGACATAAACATGCTGCGTAGGTAGCTGTTTATCAGTAAATATATCCACTGAGATTAAGAAAAGCAGTAGCTTAATAAATTAAGTACTTCCTGGTATGGTTACTGTACTAGTAACTCCCCAAAAGAATCTGGATTGTGGTGAGGGAACAGAGAAAAAACCTCATTTAAGACCTGCACTTACGAAGGGGTTAGGCAGCTGTATATCAGGGAGTATCGCTTCTGAAAATAAAAACAGCTGGAGCTTGTTAAGGTAATTACACAGGGGAAAGGATAATGTACTGGGAACTCCTCCGAAGAATCTGATTATTGGTGAGGGGAGAGAGATAAAAGCTCATTTAGGAACGACATGAACATGCTGCCTAGGTAGCTGTTTATCAGTAAATATCTCCACTGAGATTAAGAAAAGCAGTAGCTTAATAAATTAAGTACTTCCTGGTATGGTTACTGTAATGGTTACTCCCCAAAAGAACCTGGATTGTGGTGAGGGAACAGTGAAAAAGCTCATTTATGACCTGCACTTACGAAGGCGGTAGACAGCTGTATATCAGGGAGTAAACCTTCTGAGAATAAAAACAGCTGGACCTTGTTATGGTAATTACACAGGGGAAAGGATAATGTACTGGGAACTCCTCAGAAGAATCTGATTTGTGGTGAGGGGAGAGACATAAAAGCTCATTTAGGAACGACATGAACATGCTGCGTAGGTAGCTGTTTATCAGAAACAAATAAGATGATGCTAAGTGAAATGAACTCCATGTTATGGAAACAAGTGATATATCACATTGTAACTACTTTCAACGTCCTATGTGTATGTGTCGTTTCTATTATTGATGATGTTTTGTATCACCTTCCTATGTTTGTACCTACACTATCTCTGTAATCTTATGTGATTATATTGGAAACCGTGTTTACTGGTATTGGAAGTAGGAAATTCAAAGGGAATACCAAATTCGAGAGACACAGGGTAAAAAAAGAGAAATAACTACAAAAGCAATACTTGCAAAACTGGTGGTGTAAGTGAACTGAACACCTGGGGGGGTAGGGAAAGGGGGGGAGGGAGGGGGGCATGAGGGACAAGGCAACAAACAGTACAAGAAATGTATCCAATGCCCAACGTATGATACTGTAACCTCTCTGTACGTCAGTTTGATAATAAAATTTGAGGAAAAAAAGAAAACTACCAGAGAAAAGGGAAAATATAAAATAAAAAAATAAAAAGTAGTTCATTTAAAAAAAAGAAAGAAAAGCAGTAGCTTAATAAATTAAGTACTTCCTGGTATGGTTACTGTACTGGTAACTCCTCAAAAGAATCTGGATTGTGGTGAGGGAACAGAGTTAAAAGCTCATTTAGGACCTGCACTTACAAGGGGGGTAGGCAGCTGTATAGCAGGGAGTAAACTTTATGAGAATAAAAACAGATGGAGCTTGTTAATGTAATTACACAGGGGAAAGGATAATGTACTCGGAACTCCTCAGAAGAATCTGATTTGTGGTGAGGGGAGAGAGAGAAAAAAGCTCATTTAGGAATGACATGAACATGCTGCATAGGTAGCTGTTTATCAGTAAATATCTCCACTGAGATTAAGAAAAGCAGTAGCTTAATAAATTAAGTACTTCCTGGTATGGTTACAGTACTGGTAACTCCCCAAAAGAATCTGGATTGTGGTGAGGGAACAGAGAAAAAGCTCATTTAGGACCTGCATTTACGAGGGGGTAGGCAGTTGTTTATCAGGGAGTAAACCTTGTGAGAATAAAAACAGCTGGAGCTTCTTAAGGTAATTACACAGGGGAAAGGATAATGTACTGGGAACTCCTCAGAAGAATCTGATTTGTGGTGAGGGGAGAGAGATAAAAGCTCATTTAGGAACGACATGAACATGCTGCGTAGGTAGCTGTTTATCAGTAAATATCTCCCCTGAGATTAAGAAAAGCAGTAGCTTAATAAATTAAGTACTTCCTGGTATGGGTACTGTACTGGTAACTCCCCAAAAGAATCTGGATTGTGGTGAGGGAACAGAGAAAAAAGCTCATTTAGGACCTGCACTTACGAAGGGGGTAGGCAGCTGTATATCAGGGAGTAAACCTTCTGAGAATAAAAACAGCTGGAGCTTGTTAAGGTACACTGGGGAAAGGATAATGTATCGGAAACTCCTCAGAAGAATCTGATTTGTGGTGAGGGGAGAGAGATAAAAGCTCATTTAGGAACGACATGAACATGCTGCGTAGGTAGCTGTTTATCAGTATATATCTCCACTGAGATTAAGAAAAGCAGTAGCTTAATAAATTAAGTACTTCCTGGTATGGTTACTGTACTGGTAACTCCCCAAAAGAATCTGGATTGTGGTGAGGGAAGAGACAAAAATGCTCATTTAGGACCTGCACTTACGAAGTGGGTAGGCAGCTGTATATCAGGGAGTAAACCTTCTGAGAATAAAAACAGCTGGAGCTTGTTAAGGTAATTACACAGGGGAAGGATAATGTACTCGGAACTCCTCAGAAGAATCTGATTTGTGGTGAGGGGAGAGAGATAAAAGCTCATTTAGGAACGACATGAACATGCTGCGTAGGTAGCTGTTTATCAGTAAATATCTCCCCGGAGATTAAGAAAAGCAGTAGCTTAATAAATTAAGAACTTCCTGGTATGGATACTGTACTGGTAACTCCCCAAAAGAATCTGGATTGTGGTGAGGGAACAGAGAAAAAATCTCATTTAGGACCTGCACTTACGAAGGGGGTAGGCACCCGTATATCAGGGAGTAAACCTTCTGAGAATAAAAACAGCTGGAGCTTGTTAAGGTATTTACACTGTGGAAAGGATAATGTACCGGGAACTCCTCAGAAGAATCTGATTTGTGGTGAGGGGAGAGAGATAAAAGCTCATTTAGGACGACATGAACATGCTGCATAGGTAGCTGTTTATCAGTAAATATCTCCACTGAGATTAAGAAAAGCAGTAGCTTAATAAATTAAGTACTTCCTGGTATGGTTACTATACCCTGGTAAACTCCCCAAAAGAATCTGGATTGTGCTGAGGGAACAGAGAAAAAAGCTCATTTAGGACCTGCACTTACGAAGGGGTTAGGCAGCTGTATATCAGGGAGTAAACCTTCTGAGTATAAAAACAGCTGGAGCTTGTTAAGGTAATTACACAGGGGAAAGAATAATGTACTGGAAACTCCTCAGAAGATTCTGATTTGTGGTGAAGGGAGAGAGATAAAAGCTCATTTAGGAACGACATGAACATGCTGCATACGTAGTTGTTTATCAGTAAATATCTCCACTGAGATTAGAAAAGCAGTAGCTTAATGAATTAAGTAATTCCTGGGTATGGATACTGTACTGGTAAGTCCCCAAAAGAATCTGGATTGTGGTGAGGGAACAGAGAAAAAAGGTCATTTAGGACCTGCACTTACCAAGGGGGTAGGCAGCTGTATATCAGGGAGTAAACCTTCTGAGAATAAAAACAGCTGGAGCTTGTTATGGTAATTACACAGGGGAAATGATAATGTACTGGGAACTCCTCAGAAGAATCTGATTTGTGGTGAGGGGAGAGAGATAAAAGCTCATTTAGGAACGACATGAACATGCTGCGTAGGTAGCTGTTTATCAGTAAATATCTCCACTGAGATTAAGAAAAGCAGTACTTAATAAATTAAGTACTTCCTGGTATGGTTACTGTACTGGTAACTCCCAAAAAGAATCTGGATTGTGGTGAGGGAAAGGAGAAAAAAGCTCATTTAGGACCTGCCCTTACGAAGGGGGTAGGCAGCTGTATATCAGGGAGTAAACCTTCTGAGAATAAAAACAGCTGGAGCTTGTTAAGTTAATTACACAGGGGAAAGGATAATGTACTGGGAACTCCTCAGAAGAATCTGATTTGTGGTGAGGGGAGAGAGATAAAAGCTCATTTAGGAACGAAATGAACATGCTGCATACGTAGTTGTTTATCAGTAAATATCTCCACTGAGATTAAGAAAAGCAGTAGCTTAATAAATTAAGTAATTCCTGGTATGGATACTGTACTGGTAAGTCCCCAAAAGAATCTGGATTGTGGTGAGGGAACAGAGAAAAAAGCTCATTTATGACCTGCACTTACGAAGGGGGTAGGCAGCTGTATATCAGGGAGTAAACCTTCTGAGAATAAAAACAGCTGGAGCTTGTTAAGGTAATTACCCAGGGGAAATGATAATGTACTGGGAACTCCTCAGAAGAATCTGATTTGTGGTGAGGGGAGAGAGATAAAAGCTCATTTAGGAACGACATGAACATGCTGCGTAGGTAGGTGTTTATCAGTAAATATATCCCCTGAGATTAAGAAAAGCAGTAGCTTAATAAATTAAGAACTTCCTGGTATGGATACTGTACTGGTAACTCCCCAAAAGAATCTGGATTGTGGTGAGGGAACAGAGAAAAAAGCTCATTTAGGACCTGCACTTACGAAGGGGGTAGGCAGCTGTATATCAGGGAGTAAACCTTCTGAGAATAAAAACAGCTGGAGCTTGTTAAGGTATTTACACTGTGGAAAGGATAATGTACCTGGAACTCCTCAGAAGAATCTGATTTGTGGTGAGGGGAGAGAGATAAAACCTCATTTAGGAACGACATGAACATGCTGCGTAGGTAGCTGTTTATCAGTAAATGTCTCCACTGAGATAAAGAAAAGCAGTAGCTTAATAAATTAAGTACTTCCTGGTATGGTTACTGTACAGGTAACTGCTCAAAAGAATCTGGATTGTGGTGAGGTAACAGAGAAAAACGCTCATTTAGGACCTGCACTTACGAAGGTGGTAGGCAGCTGTATATCAGGGAATAAACCTTCTGAGAATAAAAAGAGATGGAGCTTGTTAAGGTAATTACACAGGTGAAAGGAAAATGTACTGGGAACTCCTCAGAAGAATCTGATTTGTGGTGAGGGGAGAGAGATAAAAGCTCATTTAGGAACGACATGAACATGCTGCGTAGGTAGCTGTTTATCAGTAAATATCTCCACTGAGATTAAGAAAAGCAGTAGCTTAATAAATTAAGTACTTCCTGGTATGGTTACTGTACTGGTAACTCCCCGAAAGAATCTGGATTGTGTTGAGGGAACAGAGGAAAAAGCTCATTTAGGACCTGCACTTACGAAGGGGGTAGGCAGCTGTATATCAGGGAGTAAACCTTCTGAGAATAGAAACAGCTGGAGCTTGTTAAGGTACACTGGGGAAAGGATAATGTACTGGGAACTCCTCAGAAGAATCTGATTTGTGGTGAGGGGAGAGAGATAAAAGCTCATTTAGGAACGACATGAACATGCTGCACACGTAGTTGTTTATCAGTAAATATCTCCACTGAGATTAAGAAAAGCAGTAGCTTAATGAATTAAGTAATTCCTGGTATGGATACTGTACTGGTAAGTCCCCAAAAGAATCTGGATTGTGGTGAGGGAACAGAGAAAAAAAGCTCATTTAGGACCTGCACTTTCGAAGGGGGTAGGCCGCTGTATATCAGGGAGTAAACCTTCTGAGAATAAAAACAGCTGGAGCTTGTTATGGTAATTACACAGGGGAAATGATAATGTACTGGGAACTCCTCAGAAGAATCTGATTTGTGGTGAGGGGAGAGAGATAAAAGCTCATGTAGGAACGACATGAACATGCTGCGTAGGTAGCTGTTTATCAGTAAATATCTCCACTGAGATTAAGAAAAGCAGTACTTAATAAATTAAGTACTTCCTGGTATGGTTACTGTACTGGTAACTCCCAAAAAGAATCTGGATTGTGGTGAGGGAAAGGAGAAAAAAGCTCATTTAGGACCTGCCCTTACGAAGGGGGTAGGCAGCTGTATATCAGGGAATAAACCTTCTGAGAATAAAAACAGCTGGAGCTTGTTAAGGTAATTACACAGGGGAAAGAATAATGTACTGGGAACTCCTCAAAAGAATCTGATTTGTGGTGAGGGGAGAGAGATAAAAGCTCATTTAGGAACGACATGAACATGCTGCATACGTAGCTGTTTATGAGTAAATATCTCCACTGAGATTAAGAAAAGCAATAGCTTAATAAATTCTGAACTTCCTGGTATGGGTAGTGTACTGGTAACTCCCCAAAAGAATCTGGATTGTGGTGAGGGAAAAGACAAAAAAGCTCATTTAGGACCTGCACTTACGAAGGGGGTAGGCAGCTGTATATCAGGGAGTAAACCTTCTAAGAATAAAAACAGCTGGAGCTTGTTAAGGTAATTACACAGGGGAAAGGATAATGTACTGGGAACTCCTCAGAAGAATCTGATTGTGGTGAGGGGGAGAGAGATAAAAGCTCATTTAGGAACGACATGAACATGCTGCATACGTAGTTGTTTATCAGTAAATATCTCCACATAGATTAAGAAAAGCAATAGCTTAATAAATTAAGAACTTCCTGGTATGGATACTGTACTGGTAACTCCCCAAAAGAATCTGGATTGTGGTGAGGGAACAGAGAAAAAGCTCATTTAGGACCTGCACTTACGAAGGGGGTAGGCAGCTGAATATCAGGGAGTAAACCTTCTGAGAATAAATACAGCTGGAGCTTGTTAAGGTAATTACACAGGGGAAAGGATAATGTACTGGGAACTCCTCAGAAGAATCTGATTTGTGGTGAGGAGAGAGATAAAAGCTGATTTAGGAACGACATGAACATGCTACATAGGTAGCTGTTTATCAGTAAATATCTCCACTGAGATTAAGAAAAGCAGTAGCTTAATAAATTAAGTACTTCCTGGTATGGTTACTGTACTGGTAACTACCCAAAAGAATCTGGATTGTGGTGAGGGAACAGATAAATAAGCTCATTTAGGAACTGCACTTACGAAGGGGGTAGGCAGCTGTATATCAGGGAGTAAACCTTCTGAGAATAAAAACAGCTGGAGCTTGTTAAGGTAATTACACAGGGGAAAGGATAATGTACTGGGAACTCCTCAGAAGAATCTGATTTTGGTGAGGGGAGAGAGATAAAAGCTCATTTAGGAACGACATGAACATGCTGCGTAGGTAGCTGTTTATCAGTAAATATCTCCACTGAGATTAAGAAATGCAGTAGCTTAATAAATTAAGTACTTCCTGGTATGGTTACTGTACTGGTAACTCCCCAAAAGAATCTGGATTGTGGTGAGGGAACAGAGAAAAAAGCTCATTTAGG
>NW_025960752.1:0-50875 GCF_023159225.1 Perognathus longimembris pacificus | reverse complement strand
GGACAAGGTAACAAACTGTACAAGAAATGTATCCAGTGCCTAAAATATGAAACTGTAACCTTTCTGTACATCACTTTAATAATAAAAATTTGAAAAAAAAAAAAAAAAAGAACTAAGGAAATGGAAAAACCTCCCATGCTCCTCGATTGGGAAGATTAATATAGTCAAAATGGCAATATTGCCAAAAGCTATCTACAAATTCCATGCAATACCCACTAATATCCCAACACCATTTTTAATGAAATTGAGGAAGCAATCCAGAAATTTATATGGAAAAATAAATGACCCCCCGACTAGCAAAAACAATCCTAAGCAGAAAGAACAATGCCGGAGGAATTACAATACCAAACTTCAAGCTGTATTATAAAGCTATAGCTATAAAAACAGCTTGGAATTGGCAATGGAACAGGCCTGAAGACCAATGGAACAGAATTGAAGATCCAGCAGTGAACACACAGAACTAAGCCCCCTTAATCTTTGATAGAGGAGCTAAAAAAATACGATGGAAGAAAGATAGCCTCTTTAACAAATGGTGATGGCAAAACTGGTTCAACACCCACAACAAAGCAAAATTAGATCCTTATATATCATCCTGCACCAAAATCAATTCCACATGGATCAAAAGATCTTGAAATTATAACAGATACCTTGAAAGCACTAAAAGAAGTAGGAGAAACACTTGGGCTCCTTGGCACAGGACAGACCTTCCTTAACAAAGAGCCATAAATGCTACAAATCACAAAAAGGACGAGCAAATGGGATTGCATCAAATTGCTGAGCTTCTGCAGGGCAAAGGACATAGCTCACAAGATGAATGGAAAGCCTACAGATTGGGAAAAGATCTTTATCAGCCATACAATGAACAAAGACCTCATATCTAAAATATATGCAGAACTACAAAAAATTAAATTCCTCCAAAACAAAACCGTAAAGAACCAACAGCAACCTCAACAAGTGGGCTAAAGACTTACAAAGAGACTTCTCTGATGAGGAAATGAGAATGGCCAAGAGTCATATGAAAAAGTGCTCTACATCTCTGGCCATAAAGAAAGGCAAATCAAAACAACACTGAGATTCCATCTCACCCCAGTAAGAATGACCTATATCAAGAAAACTAACAATAATAAATGTTGGAGGGATGTGGACAAAAGGGAACCCTACTTCATCGTTGGTGGGAATGTAAACTTGTTCAGCCACTCTAGCAAGTGGTATGGAGATTTCTCAGAAGGTAAACATAGAGCTCCCTTATGATCCAGCAGCCCCACATTTGGCATCTACCCAAAGACCACAGAGAAGAACACACAAAAGCCACCAGCACAACAATATTCATCACAGCACAATTTGGCATAGCTAAAATATGGATCCCACCCAGTAACGCTCAGTAGATGAATGGATCAGGAAAGTGTGGTACATATACACAATGGAATTTCATACCTCTGTCTCAAAGAATGACATTGCCGCATTTGTAAGGAAATGAAAGGACTTGAAAAAATTATCCTAAGTGAAGTGAGCCAGACCCAAAGAAACATGGATTCTATGCTATGAATAGGATTCCCTATTCTCATAGGGAATAGTTAGCTCAGGTTAGGCTAGTCACAGCAGAGGATCACAAGAGCCCAACAGCAATACTCTTATGAACACATAAGATGAGGCTAAGTGAAACAACCTCCATTTTATGGAAACAACTGTTATATCACTGCTGTAATTACTTTCAACATGCCATGTGTAACTGTAGCTTCTACTGTTGATGATGCTCTTGTATCCCCTTCCTGCGGTTGTACCTTCACTATCAGTTTATCTTATTTGAGTACTTTGGAAACTGTATATACTGGTATTAGAATTAGGAAAGTGAAAGGGAATACCAAAACCGAGAGATACAAGATAAAAAGACAAACGACTACAAAGGCAATGCTTTCAAAACTGTTTGGTGTAAGCCAAGTGAACAACTCTGGGGGGAGAGGGGCAGGGGAGGGAGGGTAAGTGAGGGAGGAGGTAACAAACAGTATAAGAAATGTATCCAATGCCTAACATATGCAACTGTAACCTCTCTGTACATCACTTTGACAATAAATAAGAAAAAAAAATGTTTTTCCTATGAGGAAAACAATACAGTCTATGTTTCTTTAGGTCTGGCTCACTTCACTTAGTAAATTTTTTTTGGAATAATTAGTACATGTTTAGGCTAGTCAAAGCCGAAGTCATAATAGCCCAATAGCTATGCCCTTATGGACACTTAAGATGATGCTAAGTGAAATGAGCTCCATGTTATGGAAACAAGTGGTATATCATTATTGTAATTATTTTCAACATGCGATATGAATCCGTACCCTTTTTATTTTCTCTCGTATTCCCTTCCTGTGGTTTTACCCCCACTATCACTGTATCTCATCTGAGCACCCTGGATACTGTATATACGTGTATTAGAGCTAGGGAAGAGAAAGTAAATATCAAAATCAATAGACAAAGGATAAAAATACAAACAACTCCAAACACAATACTCACAAAAACCATTTGGTGTAAACCAACCGTACAACTCGTGGGTGGAAGGGGAAGCAGGAGGGAAGAGGTAGGCATGTGGAGGGGAGGAGGAGCTAACATATTTGACAAGAAATGTACTCACTGCATTATATATGAAACTGTAACCCCTCTGTACTTCACTTTGACAATAAAGGAGAAAAAAGACAATAAATATTTTTTAATGATTCTGAAACACCTAACATTTCTGAGAGTTATAACATATAATGCTTAAGATTCTCATGTTAAAAACTAACATTTAGAATCAACACTCTCTTTCTCTGGCAATAGGAAAACTACCAACACATACACTGTTTGTGAATAAAGGTAAACATTTCCCTCAAAGAACTGCTAATCACCATACATTTCCTTTCTTCCTTCCTGTTATTTACTTCAGCCATTCTCTGGCCATAATCTGAGTGAAACCAGCCAAAAGGTACAGACACTGAGGCAGGTAGGGACAGATAGCATGAACACACCAAGGTGGCTGAGGCCTGAGCTATTTTGGATACTATAACCTCAACATTAGGCACAGGTAGTGAGAGAGGAAGAGAGAGATCAGGAAAAGTAGAAGCCAAATGGCTGCTAGGTATAAAAATCTAGAGAAGTGTGGACTCAAGACAGTTGTCAGAAGCTGCAACACAAAAATGAATAAGATGTAAATTAGATGGGATGTTCAAGGAACTAACCAAACGAGAACATAAAACAAACTAAGTCAAAGCTAGGACAGCGAAAAGAGTAGCGCAAAATTCGGGAGGTGGCAAACATGGCCTGCGTTTATTAAAAAAAAAATAAAATAAGCTTCTCCACAAGCACAAACATCTCTCCAGCCTTCCTTCTCTCTCTACTCATAGAATAAGCATTCCCTCCTCTGCAGCTTTTGCTAGCAAGAGACACGTGATCTTTTTGTTAGATTATGAAACAAATACCAGTGATGAGCCAAAAACTTAAATATAGTAAAAGAGTTGGGACAGCACTGTGTTCACTCTGTGAGAAATATCCAACAGGAATGTGCAGTGTCTTTATTCAACAACATTTCTTTACTCGAATCACAAAGATTATGATTAAAGCATGTCTTTAACCCTCTCATATCTTGCTATCCTATTTATTCTTGTGTTAGACATTTACAATGACCACTCTTAGGAATCTAGAAAGTTCTGAGGAAGTACTGGCGGCGGGGGGGTGGTGCTTATCATTACTTCCCAAAGCATAAGGGTGAAAACAGCAGCTCATCAAGTGGGGGCAAGAGGAGAGCGGGAGACAAATGAAGGGGAAGGGGGGAATTGTAGTCAAGAATTCATTGTACATACTACAAAAGTAAGAAAACGGAAGGGCTGGGCAGAGGAAGGAGGGGCAAGAATGTTGAAAGGGGTGAGGTGGGTTAAGATGGGCCATATTCATAAACTGCTTTGTCAAATGGCAACTCCTTTGCACAAATACTTAAAGATAGTTTTTGTAAGAACTCAGAAGCTCTTCCCTTCACAGTAGTAGGACAAATTATTAGTTCCTACGCACAGGGACTAGAGTCTTTCAGGTCAGTTGTGTTTTGGTGGGGTTTTGGTTTTTGAGCCAGCACTGAAAATTGAACTCAGAGACTGGGCTATGTCCCTTAGCTTTGTCACTCCATACTGGCCTGCTACCCCATGAGAAATAGCACAATTTCGGGTACTTTGGTGGTTCATGGAGGATGGATGTCATGGACTTCCCTGCCCAGGGCGGGTTTCAAAGCACAATCCTCCAAACTCATGAGGATCTGGGATTACAGGCCTGAGCCACAGGCTCCAGTTTCTAATGAGCTTTGGTCATCAAAAAAGTGGTAGTATAATTTTAAGGTTCACAGACATTAGTGCTACCTTTGGATCCTATGATATAAAGCCCCAAAGACCCGTCCTTTAAATAACTAATCAAATAAAAAATAAACAATTGTCTTATAATTAAATAATCATAAGACAGGGAAATAGAGACAAAATAATCATTAGTAATATGAACATAAAAATGGAAAAAAGCTTACCAAAGATTTGATTCCTATATAGTTTAAGACTATAGGGAAAGTAAGCTGGAAGCCAGTGGCTGTAGCCAGTAATCCTAGCTATTCAGGAGGCTGAGATCTGAGGATCGAGGTTCTAACCCAGCCTGGACAGGAAAACTCTGTGAGACTCTTCTCTTCAATTAACCACCAAAAAGCTGGAAGTAGAGCTATTGCTCAAGTGACAGAGTGCTAGCCTTAAGCAAAAAAAGCTCAGGGACTGTGTCCAAGCCTGAGTTCAAACTCCGGGAACAGCAAAAATATAGGTAGGTAGGTAGGTAGGTAGGTAGATAGATAGATAGATAGATAGATAGATAGAGTTTGTGTTGCAATGGAAAACCATGCACTCTACATCACTCTCTTCCTAATTCATTCCACTACTATGTAACAGGATAAATAGCAGAGAATAGCAAAGGAAAATAAATATTTGTTAATTGGCGATGTCTTTCTTGCTATAGTCATATAGTTTCTTTCGAAGTGCAATTGGCTTCTCTTTCTCACTTGGAAAAGTCCACTTTGACTCTATTTACATATTCCATTTCAATTACTTCTGAACTAAAGAAACAATAAAACCACTGTTTCAGTCTTAAAATTCTTCTTTGAACCATTATGGAATCATAATAGTTACTTCTTTGGTAATTAAAGTAACACATAGTCACTTGGCCTCTGTATACTTCCATGCCATCATGACTGGTCATGATTTCACTTAAGAAAATGATCCCTTAATAGAAACAACATGTCACTTTATGGGACGTGGGAGGTGTTTTGCTATGGGTCATGAACATCCCTCTGCTCCACAATAGATTGAATACTAAGTGCAGGCCCTGGAAAGGCAGGGCCCTGCCACCTGAGTCCCATATGCGTAAGTTCCAAGCTGAGGGAAAGTCAGGTCAAACAACACCAATGCAATGGAAGGAAACCAGAGTTTAGATTCCTGCTACAGAATTGCAAAGCAGAGTACAGGAGAGGGGCCTGACTAGAATGAGGGTTGTTTGGGACAGTGCACCTTCTAGTTTGTTCTTCTATACATGGATGGCCACAACATGAAGCCCACGGGGGTAATGTGTGCTCCATGAAAGCCTGGTGGAGTCACATTTCTACATCTACTCTTAAGTTTCCTGTATTTACTCTTGAGTTTCAACCATTCTTAATCTTCTCATCATATCACATAAATGTGAAAGCAGTGTGAAGCTTTAAAATGCTAGTTGCACATGATTACAATTAAACAATGTGGAGACTCCTAAGAAATGGGAAATGATGAGGAAGGGATACATGATGTGTGTAGGAATTCTTTGTGACTGATTATAAAATTCTTTTTTCTGGGATTTCTGCTTCAAGACTGATGGTAGAAGCAAAGGTTTTCCTGCTTTAAAAAAAAGGTGTAAAAGAATAAAATGTCCTAGACTTCTTAATCCAAAGATACCTTGTGTTATAACAATTAGACATTTTCATATTCATAAAATGGTAACATAAATTTTATTACCACACCAGCATTTCATTTATTCCTAGCCTGATTTCCAGACTAATCTCAACATTCAAGAAAATATCTCAAAAGTAGCTGAAATTTAGGGCATTGAATAACATTGCACAGAAGAAAAGCATATACAAGAACATAAAAAGCTATGGTTTCTTCACTGATGTAATTTCACAATGTTAGAGTTTTTCTTTTATTAAAAACTACCAGTTGCAAAGACATGACTGGAAAGTTCAGGCACATGGGTCCGCCTTCCTGCCTCAGGTCCTGGGCAACTACCAGACAATCTGCAGGGTTATGAGATAAAGTCACGAATACAGTGTGTTTGGCTAAATATTTTTAATAGATTATAATACCTCTGTTTGGCTCAAATAAATTATCCAGCCTTATTTGGTCCACTTTCCCATTTCATGGTTGGCTGATCATTGAATTCTCTCAGAAAGCAAAGCAATGAAGAAAAGGGGAAAAAAGAAGAAAGATGAAAAAAGGAGGAGGAAGGGGAAAAAAGAAGAAAGGTGAAAAAAGGAGGAGGAAGGAAGGAAGGGGGCCTGAGGAGGAGGACAGAGGACAGAGGAGCAAAATTCAGGAAGTCGGGAAGTCAGGTACTGGTGGCCTATGCCTACAATCCTAGCTATTCAGAAATGAGATCTGAGGATCACAGTTCAAAGCAAGCCTGGGCAGGAAAGGTCTACAAGACACTAAGCTCCAACCACCAGATAGTTCAGAGTAGAGCTGAGTGCCAGCCTTGAGCAAAAGATACTCAGTGCCCAGGCCCTGAGTTCAAGCCCCAGGTCTGTCAAAACAAAAAGTCATTTTTATGTTGCAGACTTCCTTGAAGCCCATAGTTTGAAACGATATACGGAAGGGAAAACTATCACTCAACAAAGCTCAATAGCTTGTAGAGCTGCTGTGTCATTCTATTGCATGTCCTACCAGACACCTATAAAATGTGCTTTGCTTGGCCAAAGAGCTATCCACAACTCCCTGCTCAAACACCTGATGACAGTGGACATTCATTTCAATGGGAACAAGATAGTCTTTCAATTTTCCTTCTGTTGTACTCGTTACAATGTGGCCAGATTTACACTCTCTCTGTGAAATGCATTGGATTTCTCAGTCAATATTGGCTACAATATTAGTAATTTCTCAAGATCTTGCCTGTCATTTAAATGCAGACACAAAACTCACAGTCTCCTCATGGTGTCCATTTCAGTTTCAACATAGAACCATCATCATTTTACCAAAGACCAACTTTCTTACAGCATAGTTTCTATAAATAATGCACAAATAAATACTCTGCATATGCAAATTCAACCAATTACAGATTGTACATCTTTAAGGGAAAAGCAGTGCATCTGTACTAAAACACATTCACACTGTTTTCTTGTCATAATGCCCTATAATATGGTATAAAATCTAGTTACACATTATTTCAATTATATTACTTACTGTAAGCAATCTAGAGAAGACAAAGTATATGAAGGATGTTTGTAGTTTATATGCAAATATTATACTGTTTTATATCAAAAGAACTTCATTAGCCACATGGGTTGTAGAGCCAACCCACTTCAGATACTAAGGGACATTGTAATTTGGGGGAAAGTTATGTTGCAGATACTATTTGGCCAGCTAAACATTAACTGCTCAACAAAACTCTAGTGTTAACAATAACTATATTAAAAAGTTAATGGCAGCAGCAACTTGTTGACAAGACTCTATGTGCGTATGTGTGAAGAATAAAAGCTCAAAGGAGCAAGGTGCCAGTGGCTCATGTCTGTAATCCTCAAGAGAATGATTTCTGAGAATCAAGGTTCAAAGAAAGCATGCACCAGAAAGTCTCTTACCTACAATTAATCACCAAAAAATCAGGAAACAGAGCTGTGGTTCAAGTGGTAGACCACTATCCTTGAGTGCAAAGGCTAAGGGATAGCACTCAGGACCTGTGTACAAGCTCTGGTGCAGGCACCAAAAAGTAAAAAAGCACAAAGAAAAATGAAAAAATGCACAGAAACATGTCAAAAACTGGGATGACTTAAAGGCTTTAAAAAAATCTCAGACTTTAAGGCAGACGGATGGGGTGAGAGATGTTGATGTTTGTGATGTATATCACAGTGGGTTACATTGTGCATTTCCCCAACTTTCTAGTGCTAACAGATTAAGGAATATGTTCCTCACTTTCAGTGAGGAACATTGAGCTCTTTTGGAAGAAAAGGGAGAAGGAAGAGGAGGAAAAGAGGTGAGAAGAGTGGGAGAAGAGGCGAGAGGAACCGATAACAAAGAAGACTATCTAGACATATATTCTGACTCCCAGTTATACCATAATGTACAAGCCAGAGCTTGCTACAATTTACTCAATTAGAGTAAATATGATCATTGTATTTTATAACGTGTGAATATATTTTAAATACAAGAATTAAAGCTTCATGTCCATAATGAAGAACAGAACGCCTATAAATTGAAATTATAATTTTTTTTTTACATTTTAGGTGTCAAAGCCTATAAGTATGCCCTTATAACAAAAACTGCATGAATCTAGTGATCAATGTAAGGAACACATTATGAAGGGAAATGAATACATTTCAACTACCATTCGTGAAGAGAATAAGGCCTTCAACTGAAGAGGCAGTGACATCTCTGGATGCAATGACGTCAGAAGTGTCATCGTAATTCCAAATTATCCTGTACTCATAGAAATTCCAAATTTTGAGGGGAAGAAGTTCCACAGTAAGTTGAATGACAGTATTAATTCCACTTATTCTAGCTGTTGGAATACTAGCCCAAAGTTCATGGCTGTGGCTGTATCTACTATACACAAGTGCAACATTGACTGCATTTCAGGTATCTTAGAGCTGATGGGTTGGAGAAACTATTTGCTTTCTCTACTGATTTTGTCCATCACCAAAGAAGACAAGGGATAGCTCGCAATTCAATTGGGAAGAAACTGGTGGAGCAGCGAACTCCTATTTAGCTCAGTTCCTCCTATCTCCACGTAAGAATCACCATTGTTAACACAAATTGGGGAGGGATGGGGGCATTGTGAAATTCCATGGCACTTTAAACCACCCCACCAAACTTCACCCATCTTGGCAAGCCAGGTTAGGTAGCAATGCTTCTAGGTGTAGCCAGTCATATCCTGGGTTTCAGGTTTCAGCCTGCAGCTCAGAGTCATCCATAAACAGTTTTCACATTCTCCACTTCCACCAAACCACCCCAGAAAGTCTCTAACATGGTAAGGAGGGCACCCAAACAATTTTTCATGATAGGTCTTGGATGGCTTCCATTTTGGTCATGTCACAGTGTTGATTTTACACCCTTACAAAGCAATCAGAAGCAGAGCAGACTGTGGCCTTGAAAGAATGCTTGCTCCCACACATCGAATAAGGTACAGTGAATTGAAATTCCATATAGTATTGGTATCCTTTTACATAATTACCAACGGAATTACTACAGTGAGAAAGGGAAAGGAAGCCAGACATCGTGGCACACTTCTGTTTCCCAGATACTGGGGAACAGAGGTAGGGAGGAGCACAGTCTTGAGACCACCTGATCAAATGAAAAGCAGGGGAGGGAGGGGAGGAGGAGTTAAAGGGGAAGAAGAGTGAAAAGGGCAGAGGAAAAGGGAGAAAGGTGGAAGAGATAGAGGAAGGGGAGGGCTGGCCAGCCCAAAAGACTATCCAAAGATAACTCAAAAGCCAAAAAAAAAAAAAAAAAAAGAACTGGAGGAGTGGTTTAAATGAAGCAAGGAAAAGGCCTCAAGTTCCAAGCCAAGCATCACAGAGCAAGAATTGGAAGAATTAGCTTCTTCATTTGTAAACAAGGCAGACAAAAGAGAACAAGAACACCCCTTCAAAAGGCAACTTGTCCTTGTCCACTCTCAGCAGAAAAGTCACTGAGCATGTCATGTCCAGCCTGTTGGATTCATTAGGCCTCAGAAAGACTTACTGGGGACATTCATGGGGGCACCCTCATCACTGTGCCCTGTTCTGTGTCACAGGAAGTGGAGAATATCTGCCATTTTCATTTCCATAACATTCACCATCTCAAGTTGCTTATTCAAGTTTCTTAAGGTAAAACTGTTTCTGTTCTCTATATCATTGAAAATGTATACAGCAAGACATGGAGTTTTATATGCTCAAATCCACTGGATTAGCAAAGGAACACAAAGGCTCTGACACCAGGGGGAAGAATGCTCTATCTCAAAGCAAGCGTGACCATTTACGTCCATCACCATACTGGGGCGACCTCAATCCATCACCAGGATCTGTACTGCTCCCACTTGGGAATGAGGGGTACTTGCGCTTGTTGGCATTTACTCCCATTTTGTAAATAGTCATTTCATAAGTATAGAGGATACCTTAAGAAGTATCTACTTTCTGTGTATGCTCATACTAGGGCTTGAACTCAGGGCCTGGGCAATGCCCCTTAACTTTTTTGCTCAAGGCTGGCTTTCTATCACTTGAGCCACAGCTCTACTTTGGCTTTTTGGTGGCTATTGAAGGTGAGAGACTCATGGAAATTCCTGCCTAGGCTGGCTTTGAATCTCAACCTTCAGATTGCAATCTCCTAAGAAGCTAGAATTATAACTGAGCCACCACCAGATGGCTTCTAGTCTCACTTTTTACCTGTAGCTGTTAAACACTCCACACAAGAAGTTCTCAACTTTAATCTCACTATTCATAGAATAGAATAGACTATCATCATATAGAACAGGCTGTCCATTCTATATTAAAAATCATGTTTAGAAAGTGGCTCAGGTGGTAGAGCTGAAGAGCTCAGGGACAGAGCCCAGGCCCAGAGTTCAAGCCCCATGACCAAGAAAAAAAATATCATGTTTCTTTCATTTGGAATATCAGCAGATCAGCTACCAGTGTACCTTTATCTACCTATCCATCAATTCTTAGAAATTCAAAGGCAACCAACAAACTTTGTATCCATTCCTACAGATTTTCTCAGGAGCCATATTTTCTTCTATTATGAATTTCTGAAACATAAGTATAGTTTTCTTTCTCTACCACCAAACCATTTAAACACCTTCCCATATTGTAAACATTTCATAGATTTAGGTTATATGCTCCAAAATGTACGCCTCTTGATTTTGCTTATCCCACATGGAAAGTCCTTTTCAAATTAACATTTGGTGTCATCTTCATGGAACTAGAAACTCCATGAGGATACAGGGCAAGTCTGCCTTATTTGCTCCCCCCAAAAATAATCCCAAAATCTGGTACTGTTTAGAATTTATGCTAGGTAGAGAATTGACTAAGATGCTAAGTCGTTATTGCCCAGCTCTTACGTACAATGATATGACCAGTTTGTAAAAAGCCATATGTGGAAATGATTTGCACAAGATTGTGTAACATGTTAATGAAAAAGCCAAGGTGGCTTTCTTCATTTCCTATTCTACATGGATGACACCACAGAGGTTCTTATACCTGTTTGCATTTCCTTAGCCTCAGGTCCTCAGCTCCTCCCACTAGCCCCCAGATCCACCCATACCTAATGAGCCACTCCTACTCACTACCTATCTACTTCCCCTTTACCCCCAGAGAGAGAAGCTGCCACCTGGATAAGGTGCAGACACCATGTAGCTCCCTCTCCCATGGGAACTATGGCCCCACTTATAAACCTCCTTTTGAACCTTTTCTCCTGTCTGTGATGATCTCTGCATGGTCCTCTGGGATGGCTGGGACATATCTTTTCAACACCTAATAGGCTGAGGAGGCCAATGGTACTGATGAATGAGTTCTTATCACTTGAATGGTGTATCCATTCCCATCGTTCTTCATTGGCTGGACAGAGAAACCTTTCTGTAAATATGCCTGCTTTATGCATACTTCATGGAAGATCCAAAGAACACAACCTGAAGTAGAATTCTGTAGCCATAGTGATGAGCCAAGTTACTCTCTTAGAGACAGTCAGGTATGACAGGGATCAAGCCACAAATAGCAGCTGTTATTTCCTTGTCTCTGCCATTGCTAACGCAAGTCTGCTAAACATAGCTTTGATGAATTATTTGGGGTTCTTAAAAGAAAATTTTCTTTTGGTTTTCTAGAGCGTCTCTTGATCTTACAAAAAAGGTAAATATGCCTTTCTACTGAGGACAACGATGATATAATAATGACTGTCCAATTTTATGTTATAAATATCACTGTATAAATAAATCTGATTTGAATAGGTCTATGAGTCAGATGGAGAAGACACTCATTTTGGTAAACATCTCATATTGAAGCTTTAAAACACTCTTTACTAAGTCCATGCCCAATAAATCCAAGTCTTTCTACCCGGTATGCTTCGGTCTAAATGGTCTGTTTCCCCTGTCATTTTGGTGAACACTTTGGAGACAAAACTAGGTATCATGAAAACCCCAAATTCCACTGCTACAACACCAAGAGATACTGACAGGCAAGATTATCTTTATAAATGACCTACAGATGTTTAACTAACCGCCATGTACATTAGCTTTAGGTTCTGAGCAACTTTTGCAACATTTCCCACTTGTTCCTCTGTGGAGCAGAGGAAGGAATGTAAGAAAAAGACTAATGAACTGTGGGTGCAGCTTTAGTGGTAAGAGAATTTGCCTAGTCTTTCTGAGAAACTTACAAAAAAAAACCAACACAAAAAAAACAGAAGTATTATTTAAGCTCTAAACACTAATATGCCAAACAATTTACATAAATCGTACAATGGAGAAGGAATTTCTACTCTTTTTTTTTTCCTGGTGAAAAAATGAAGTGCATTCATTTGATCACAGTCACACCATTATTTAGTATCAGATCTAAGATTG
This sequence comes from Perognathus longimembris pacificus, assembly GCF_023159225.1. Taxonomy (NCBI): domain Eukaryota; kingdom Metazoa; phylum Chordata; class Mammalia; order Rodentia; family Heteromyidae; genus Perognathus; species Perognathus longimembris. The sequence continues at coordinate 38,077 of NW_025960752.1, read as the reverse complement.
CAGTCTAGACATATCCAGCTCATTCTGGATTCCTTATGAGGCTTCTAGCTCTGGAGTCCCTCTGCCCAGGGGACAAATCCTAAGATTACTAGCACTTAAAACTCTCCTAGTTATAGAAAGTAAATCACAAAGAGCCTCTCCTACTGTGAGAAGCCATTCAATAAATCGTCCTCAAAGCCTTCCCACAGAGGCTACCTGGGAAAACCCCAGTAAGACCTGAGTTCTAGCAGAAGCCATCAGTGAGTACAAACAACACAAATTTGCTTCTTTGCTACCGACCCTTGGCTCTGAGACTCAGCCTGTCATCAAGAGTGTCAACTTCAATGGATGGGCATGTGTCCACAGGAACTGAGTTGAGGTCACACTTGTCTCACTCTGTCCTGCAAACAGATGTCTGGGTGACAAGTCTTAGTCACACATGGCGAACAGAGGTTCCAGCCAAATCAGGTGGGAAGTGCCATATCTTCTTTCTAAGCCCTTTTGGCCAGCCAGCTCATTCCCTAAGATAATCCTGCATCAGCTGGTTTTCTCCAGAATCTTTTAACACAAAGCCTGCGTTTGGGTGATGTCTTGTTATTGGACAAGCAGAACTGAGTTTATTTCTGTAACTCACCAAAAACCCCATCTGGTTCTGTGTGTTTGAATGTGCCCCTTCAGAGTTCCCTCCCAAGGAGCCAGGTAAAAACTGATGTAATGCAGAGTTCTAGTGGTGGCAAGAAGGAAAGCAGGTGATAGAGCAACCAATAAACAACAACCCAAGAGAATTGCTGTTTATTATTCATTTATCACATTAAGATGGAAAAACAGGGCTGGGAATATGGCCTAGTGGCAAGAAGCTCTCTGTTCGATTCCCCAGCACCACATATATGGAAAACGGCCAGAAGGGGCGCTGTGGCTCAGGTGGCAGAGTTCTAGCATTGAGCGGGAAGAAGCCAGGGACAGTGCTCAGGCCCTGAGTCCAAGGCCCAGGACTGACCCCAAAAAAAGCAAGATGGAAAAACAAAGTCTGTAATAATCATCCCAGGGAATATACAGCAAACTCTTAAGGATAATAGCTTTCTCCCAGATGACAAGAGTTCAATCACTGGCCTACATGAAGCATCATAAAAACAATAGTATCTCCTCTGGAAATAGAACTCGGTGTGGTCACTTTTCAACATTTTACCAAGTTTGTTATGAATCTTCCAAATTAAATTTAAGCTCCCCACATACACACAGCCCGTGTACTGGATTTTTTTGTATATTCAAAAGATGCTCTTTCCTGCCAGGTGTGATTTGTGAAGTCCTATACCTACCCTACCCACTGTCGGGGAAATTAACATCATCTCTATGGGGCAGGGGCAGCTGTGATTTCATTCCTGTCCTGGAAAAGTTCTTCCCTTGAATATCTTACTTCTGAGGTCTTTCTCAACTACTCAGGATGAAACACACAATGTCAAACATCCACGCTTTGTCTTCTCATCAAAAGCCTTCACTGAAAAAATAATATATCTCAAAGATGGTCAAATACAAATACTAAATACAAATACTAAAAGCTTTTATGCTGTATAACCTGAAAATTGAAAAGTCTAAAATGTGCCTGAACTAGTTATCATGAGACAAAAACCAACCGCAAACTATAATAAATTACAGGCAGTAGTCCTTTTTATCCCCAGTCCCGGGGCTTGGACTCAGGGTCTTGGGTGCTATCCCTGAGCCTCTCTGTGCTCAAGGCTAGCGTTCTACCACTTGAGCCACAGTGCCTTTTCCAGCTTTTTCTTAGTTTGTTGGAGATAAGAGTCTCATAGACTTTGCTGACTAGGCTGGCTTTGAACTGCAATTCTCAGATCTCCACCTACTGAGTAGCCAGGATTACAGGCGTGAGCCAGCAGTGAACAGCAGCCGCAAAGTTTTTCACAGTCACCTGCAGCTTAATCATAACTGGGGCGTGTTCTAAGGGCTGTGCTGTTGCCATCCCACTGCTGAGCAAACATCACACAGCTCACTCACACAAACTAAGCTGGCTATGACATCACTAGGTTACACAATCTTAGGGGTCCACTGTTATATTTGTGACCTGTCTTGGGTTGAAGTGTCATTATGAAGCACATGACTACATTGAAATGAGCTCTTCCATATGAGAGAAAAAGACTCATTTTCCATGCATAAGGATGAAAGAAACTAGAATGTTCATAAATACATTCACCATGTTTATCTAAAGAACTTCTTGAGATTCATGGGAGTTTTGATGCCTTATATAACATTGGATCCACTAAATGCCTTCCCCTGGCCATATTCCAAGAGCTTTTAAATTGTTAGGTCTACAGACAACAACCAAGGCTCAGAAGTCTCTGAATGAAGATTTAATGATTCCGGGGTGGGGGGTGGGGGTGCTCATTCACTACCGTTTCGTCTCTATCCTTCTAATACACACTGTCACTATGGTTTCTTATAACTACACAGAAAAATGGACAACATGGAAGAATATTTCTGGCAAGGTACTGAGAACAAAATAAAGAACTAATTTCCTTTAGTCTTCATTTTTACCTACAGGTCAGATCACTTGCGAATATAATAACCACAAAAAACTCTGCACTAATATAACATTAGACACCAGGGCTTCACAGCTATTCAGACCATGTTCACCACGAACACTGAAGTTATTTAATAAAATTGAAGATGACTTTTCAATCCGGGATACTAAGAAATTTGTATATCCCCTTGCCAATATTTTTCATGGTGATTAGCTCTTTTTTTTCCCCTCACAGACACTGGTATGCTGCTTAAAATAATATTTGTGGCTTTACTCACCATCTGTCAAAGGGAGACATGTTGATTTTCTTAAAGCAAGTTGGGTCTGCATTCTTTCTCTGTTACTGTTACAGGTAGACCTGACAGGCATATGATCTTTTGTTTGCAAATGCTCTCCTCTAGATGGAACCTAGTTAAGTTTCATTTCTTACCTGCTGGACAGTTGCACTCAGAAGGTGTTTCTCTTGTGATTCTCAGTTTAGCCATGTGTTCGTAGGATTCCTGTAGGAAAAGAAGATATATTAAGAGCTAGCAGTAGTATCCCAGTTCTGTGAGTTCTTCAGGGACTCTTCCTCTGTGGCTGTTAATAATGTTTGATAGCCTGCACAAACAGCATTTATGTAAGTGCATGGATCTTAGCCAATGCTAACAGTACTCAAGACATAATTTTGTTTTTAATTTAAAAATCAATTTAACATTGACATAGATTGAAAGATTTGGGGAATACCTTTCTTCATTATTCAACTATCCCCACCCTCTCCCTGCACAGCCAAGGCAAAACTCCGGCACTAACAATGCAGCTCATGGCAATGTGTGTCCTATCAATAACAGCCAATGTTGTAGACATACTTTATCACATTCGGGCTGCAACTACTGCATCTCTCCACTGGCAGAAAAACTACCCTCTCCCTACTGGAGTCTAAGTCATCTTTAAAGGAATCCCTTTCAATTCTCCATTCATCAATATCTGAGCACAACCTCTGTTAACTCTCCCCCTCCAAAAAAACAAAGGAAAACTTTTTTTTCCCAATTTTTAAAACCTTTAATATGAAAAGAATTCCGAGTTAAATGAATTTTTAAATCTATGGGCTTATTTCACTTTTAAGAGTGCTTACCATTCTCTATTGATAAGGCCTAACCTTATCAAATGAAAAACAGATGTGAGCATTACAATGAATATTCTCCATACAACTGAGAATGCTGACAGCCCAGACTCCACAAAACTAAACAGCCGGGCAAAGCCCCTACTGCCATTGCAACATGCAATCCTTAAGGAAGACAGAGGGAAGATCCTCCACACAGACTTGGAGAGAAACCAAGGAAGGGACTTGAATAAATAGATACCACAGAGGCTCACACATCCCAAATCTGTATAACCAGTAAGGGTGGATCCTGTAGACTGACTGAACCTGTGCAAAATTCTATCCACATGCAACTCCCCCTCGAGCAAGGCCCAGCCTCACACACCTGACTATGGTCTTCAGCTGATCTGCCTTCTCCGGCAGCAGGGGAACGGAGGGTGCCCTTTTAGCAGATTCCAGGGTGAGGATCCTCGCCTGAAGGTCGTTGGTTTTCACCCCAAGTTACAGACACGAAATCATGGCCACCCCGGAGAGGAGGGTGGCCAGGGTGGTGCACGGGGGCATGGCACAGGTGCAATGCTGCCTGGAAGGGCTGGGTTCTTCAGATCCAGCCTTTCACCCTGCTCCCTTCCCCACAGGCTTCTTCACCAGCATGGTAAGGGGGGGGGGGTCCTCTGGCCACCTTCTACCTCCTGCCAAGACAACTGGCCAGAGGAGTAGCGACAAGTCCTCCAAAGTTCAGTCCTGGCGGCTGCACAAGTAGTTGGCAGAGTAGGTGCCAGGCAGGCGCGGTGAGGGACCTGTATGGGGCTCAGCACGGGGACCCGCAGGCAAGGACCATCCTCAGCCTGTGGCTCTCCTCCCAGCTGGGAGCAAAACAAACAAAAATAAATAATGCTCTCCTCTGCACTCCTCTGAGCTCCTCTGCTCTCCTCTGCTCTCCTCCTCCTCCGCTCTCCGCCTCCTTTGCTCTCTTCCTCCTCTGCTCTCCTCCTCCTCTGCTCTCTTCCTCCTCAATTGGATGATAAACTTGGCTTCAGGTGTGTTAGGGAGATAGAAGCGTAAAGGTAGAAGAGGGAAATGGGTTTCAAATGTACCCTAAGTGCATCAAGTACTGAAAATGAGTACTTCATTTATGGCTCTGCAACAATCTAACATGTCCTCGGACCCTTTTGGTGCCAATAAGATAGAGGAGAGTTGTGTGACAGATCTCTGGTCTTGCAGGCTTTAGGTTGTAACAGAAAGGAGAACTAGATGGTTCTGAATGTTTATTCAAGGTCCATCCACCCACTTCCTCACTTTCAGCCCTCCCATTATGTACTTAAGCTTCAAGGAAATAAGTGTTTCTGTTCTCTCACCCGATCCACTCCATTCCCCCCATGTACGGTCCAGTGCCAGGTGCTAGCAAGATCAACAGGGAGCAAGGTGTGGGTACTGTTCATTGGGAGCTGCAGGCTTGCTGTGTTGGCTGGTCCCTCTGGAAGGAATGCTGGTGGCTCCCCTACCCTCTCCTCCTCGTGGGAGAGACCCCCATGACCTGTGTTTGCATTTGCCTCTGTGCTTATATAGCCTCTGTATTTACACCTGACCATGCTAGGGCAAATAGGCTTCCCCTAGTTCTTAAGCAATGAGCCAGAGCTGTCCAGTCAACGGTGGTTTGGCAGCATTATGCTGCCTTTAGCCATTTGGGAACCCTATGAAATTGGTCATAGCCCCTTCCAGGATGTGCAGCCTACCAGAGTGCACAGGCGTGAGGCAGAAATAGCAGGGCCTCCTCTTGAGCACAGACCCCTCTCCTCCCGCCTTGTTCCTTTGCTGGGGCTGGCAAGCCTCATAGGCAGGGTGGCCCGACGAGCTAGGATGGCCAGCCAATAACAGGTAAGATCCTTCAGGGGGGACGACCTAAGACAGGCACTTTCTCGAGTAGGACATCCACCAGCTTATTAAACAGAAAAGGAGGAGATGTGGGGCGCACCGCCTGGCCCCGACTGTGCACGCCCTGGAGTTGTGTGACTGTTGCACCGCCTCCGGGGAGAGGGATCCTGGCTAACCCCGCCTACCTTCAGGGTCCGGAACTGGAAGGCAGCTCTAGGCAGTAACCTGGGGTGGTCCTGCTGGTAGTGACATAGACTCAGGCAGCCCCTTAGGGAGGTCCCATGGCCTTCCACCCTTGACGGACAGCTCCGACCGCCAATCGTAGCCCCTGACTAGGTATGTTACACCCCTCCTCTTCCTGCTGCCATTGCCCATACTTAAGATGGGGTTCGCGCCAATAAACAGAGAGCGGTCTTGAACTCTGCCCAAGTCAACTGACCATCTAACTGTGGCATAAAGGTTGGGTTGGGCTGCGTGCGGGCGACTTGCTGCTTATTACCTATTCTGGGTTCACCCTCGGCGGGGAGGGGCGCGCCTCCTTGCCTCTCCTGCTGGTCAGGAGAGCGCCCGGGGTGCAGGGCCCCCTGCATCTGTCCATCCATCTGTCTATGTGTCTGTCTCCCTGTCCATCTGTCTGTCCATCTCTTGTGCGTCTGTCTGTCTCCCTGTCTGTCTCTATGTTGTCCTGTCTGTCCGTCTGTCTGTGTGTCTGCGCCTCTCTCCGTCTGTGTGTCCGCCCGTCCCTCCTTTTCCGTCTCCCAATCCACATGTCCGTCCCTCTGTCCGCCCCTCCATTCCTCCGACTGGACTGTGTCTCTCTGTCTGGGAGACGCACCCAGCACCACCCAAGGAGGATTCAGCACCCAGCACCACCACCCAAGGAGGACTCAGCACTCAATACCACCACCCAGGAGGCCTCAGCACACAATACCACCACCCAGGAGGACTCAGCACCCAGCACCACCACCCAAGGAGGACTCAGGTCTGTCTGTCTGTCTGTCTGTCTGTGCATGGCACCCGCACCCCCGAGGCCCCAAGGCCTGTCCTCACCGGGGTGCCCCTTGGCTTCCCCATCCCCGAGAAAGGAGAATGAGATGCCCAGGAGCCAGGAAACCCCCAGGAGAAGCGAGAAAGGGGAAGCGGCATCCACTCCCCGTCCGGAGCCCAGAAACGTCAGGGCCCAGCCGCCCCAAGCTCCCCAGGACACCCACCTGGGGGTCCACACCTGACAGCCCAAACCCCCGGAACCAAGACGGGCACCCTGGCTGCCCCACACCCGACCCGATGTGCCAATGGCCTGCAGTGAGTGTGAAAGCCCCAGGGGCCACCAGGGAGGAGAGGGAGGGGGAAGGAGAGAGGGATGAGATCAAGCACCCATCCCCCACCCACCCAATTATCCACCCACCCACCCATCCATCCACCCACCCATCCACCCACCCACCCATCCATCCACCCACCCACCCACCCATCCATCCACCCACCCACCCAACCATCCACCCACCCATCCACCCACCCATCATTCATCCACCCACCCATCCACCCATCCACCCACCCATAGATCCACCCACCCATCCACCCCCCCACCGATCAATCCACCCACTCTTCCACCCATCCACCCAATCATCCACCCACCCACCCACCCACCCATCCCCATTGCTCTCTCCACAGTGCTCTCCAGGTCCAGGCCTCCTGCCCTGATCCTCCCCTGGTCTGCAGCCTCCATCTTCCTCCCCCTCCTCCTCCTCCTCCTCCTCCTCCTCGTCCTCGTCCTCATGGCTGAAGCTCATCCGGGTAACTCACCTCCTTTCTGGTTCCTCCATCAGCCCAAGGGAGGATTCGAACACAGTACCCTTGTATGGATGATCCTGACTTCTCACCTTTGTTCCTCGTGACCCCCCCAACCCAACCAGAGACTCCACACCATCTTCTGGAAGCTTCCCCACGCCCTCCTGACCCCTGAGACCCCCCCAACCTTGGGCCCTGCGACCCCTGACCCTGTACCTGACCTGGGCCTGACCTTTGACTCCAGGAGCCACAGGCTAAGCTTGCACTGTGTGGCCACCACCACAGAGGCCCGGTGCATCGTTGTGAACCCGAACAAGGGGTCGGTCACACTGCTGGACAGTTGGGGCAATTGAGGCACGACGGAGACACCAGGCCCCCACCCTGAGAGGCCAATGGTGGGGGCGGTGGGGTAAACTGAGGCAGGGGTGGGCTGGCCCACATTCCCTGTTGTTCCGGGGGCTAAGTTGAGGCATGGATGGACGAATGGATCTCCCAGGTGTTCCGGTTTATGTCAAGGCACCGACCCCCCCGCTCTCCAAGGTCCCCGTCGGACAATGTAGCTGCGAATTCTGGGATCTCCTGTGGTACCAGGGAGTCGAGTTCGACGTTACACTCACTGTGGCCAGGAGGCCCCTGACCAAAGGCCTGGGGTTCACAAACCCGGGTGAGGTCCTGAGGTTCCGGGTAGGGGGGGGGATCGAGGGTCAGGGGTCACAGGTCATATGTTGAAGGTTCAGGGGTCATTGGGTTGAAAGTTCAGGAATCATGGGGTTGAACTGGTCAGGGGTCATGGGTTGACGGGTCAGGGGACATGGGGTTGAAGGGTCAGGGGTTTTGGGGTTGAAGGGTCAGAGGTCGTGGGGTTGAAGGGTCAGGGGTAAGTCTCCCCACAGGCCCTCCACCCTCCACCACCCCCCGCCATGTCGTTTCCCCAGGCCTTGTGTGTTATGTCTTCGAGGCCCAGGCCCTGAACTGCTCATGGGCACTGGGGCCGCAGGCACCGCGGGGGACACAGTATTCCTTCAGGATCCGGACTCCAGGTGGGGCCACCCCTGCCGGTTTCAATGCCCCCTCCGCATCATTGTCGGTTTCTAATGTTCCCCGCTCATCCCGCCATTGTCAGTTTCTAACGCCTCTCTTTGGCATTGTCAGTTTGTAATGCCACCTCTGTTGGCCATTTTCGGTTTCTAATGTCCCCCCGTTCGGCCATTGTGAGTTTCTAATGCCCCACCACTCCCTAGGACCGGCCTGTACCATGAGTGCTGGCCGACATGTGCCAGTCCGGCCTCCAGGTGGGCTGCATCCTCCCCGATCTTGCTGGCCTCTGGGCCCAGACCTACGCCCTGGTCACCGGCTCGAGCCCCGCTGGCCCCGTCCACTTCCTGGACGCCTGGATCTATGCCCGTGAAATTGGTGAGGGTGGTTTCCAGTACCCCCTGGACCACCCAGGGCGGTTTCAAGTATCCCAGAGACCACCAAGGGCAGTTTAAAGTGTCCCCAAGAACACCGAGGGCGGATTTGTGTCCTCGAGACCACCGAGAGTGGTTTCAAGTATCCCCACGAGCACTTTGGTGCATGGAGGGCAGTTTCAGGTATCCCCAAGACCACCTAGGGCGATTTCAAGGGTTCCCCATGACCCCCAAAAGCAGCTTCAAGTTTTCCCAGGACCATCCAGGGCGGTTTTAAGTGTCCCCGAGACCGCTGAGGGCGGTTTCAAGTGTCCACACGAGCACCTTGGTGGATGGAGGGCGGTTTCCACTGTCCCCATGAGCATCCAGGGCAGTTTTGAGTGTCCCCCAAGACCCACAAGGGCAGTTTCAAGTATCCCTGGCACCACCGAGGGCAGTTTCGAGCCCCCCCACCCCACCCGGTGTCCCTCCATTCATCTGTGGCAGTTTTCAGAACACTTTGACCCCCTGTGAAACGTGAGCATTGCCTGCGGCCCCCGGGGCTGGCAGGTATGGTGGGAGCCACACAGGACCTGGAGGCAGTGGAGCAAGCACGACTTCCGGTAACAGCTGGCCCTGTGCATGGGAGTACTCAGTGCAACACCCGGGAGTACTCGGTCCAGCACTGGCGGGGAGTATTTAGTCCAGCAACGTTCAGGAGGGGGTGGGGTTCCGGATTGGTGTGGGATGGGAGTACTCAGTCCAGCACCGGGGAGGGATGGGAGTACTCAGTGCAGCACCCGGGAGTACTCAGTCCAGCACCAGGGAGTACTGGTTGTAGCACCCTGGACTACTCAGTCCAGTATTGGTTGGGAGAGGTGGGTTTCAGGATTAGTGTGAAATGGGAGTACTCAGCCCAGCACTGGGGAGTACTCCACACAGCACGTGGGAGTACTAAGCACATCACCCAGAAGTACACGGTCCAGCACCCTGCCCCGCAGTCAGTGCTGACTGAGGCCTGTGCTCTGTTCTTTTAGCATGGTGGCCAGCTGGTCTCCCAGGACTCCCCGGTGAGTGCTCCTGGAACCGCCCCGTGCCTCAGTTTACCCCTGCCCCATGGCGAGTCTCCCCCCACATTGAGGTCTTGGGAGGCTCAGACAACACCTACGCCCTGCCAGGCCTCGAACCCGGGCCTCACCGGGCCTGTGCATCCGGGTCAGGGAAGCCCGCACCCTGACCTAGGGCTCCTGGAGCAACACGGTGGAGTTTGGGGAGGAGAGGGCGGTTTCAACTGTCCCCAGGGAGGTTTCAGGTGTCCCCAGGAGTAGAGATTCTGGGTGGGGGGTGGTTTCAAGTGTCCCCAGGACCATTTTGGGCCTGTGGGTGGATGGAGGGCGGTTTCAAGTGTTCCCGGGGGAAGGGGTCTGGGGCGATTCGTTTCAAGTGTCTCCAGGGTGGGGAGGGGTCTGTGGTGGGTGGTTTCAAGTGTACCCAGGGCGGTTTCAAGTGTCCCAAGGGTGTTTTCTAGTATCCCAATGGGGAGGGGCTCTTGGGGGGGTGGTTTCAAGTGTAACCAGGACCACCTTGGGCCTGTGGGTGGATGGAGGGCGGTTTCAAGTGTCCCCGGGTTGGAGTGGTTCTGTAGGGGGCGGTTTTAAGCGTCGCCAAGGCAACCCTGGGCCTGTGGGTGGATGGAGGGCGGTTTCAAGTGTCCCCAAGGGGAGGGGGTCTGGGTGAGGGTCAGTTTCAAGTGTCCCATGATGGGGGCAGTTCTTTAGGGGGTGGTTTCAAGTGTCTCCAAGGCAACCCTCGGCGTGTGCATCGATGGAGGGCGGTATCCAGTGTCCCCACGAAAACCTTGGGCCTGTGAGTGGATGTAGGGCAGTTTTGAGTGTCCCCACGGCGGTTTCAAGTGTCCCCGGGGGAATGGGGATCTGGGTGGGGGGGTGGTTTCAAGTGTCCCCAAGACCATTCTGGGCCTGTGGGTGGATAGGTGGCGATTTGAAGTGTCCTCAGAGGCCTCACATGGGGGGGAGCCTTTGCAGGTGGAGTCGTGTGGGGAGGGCTGGGGCAAGGAGCTGAGGGTCACGTGTCCCTCCCTCCCCACTTCATGTGACCCCTCCCCCTCCCATCCCTTCCTCCCCGAGTGTGTGCACACCCACACGGTCGGAGGTTTCAAGGGTCCCCGCCGGGCCAGCCATGCTGCACCTGCTGCTTCGTCAGCACTGGGGTCGCTGGGCCTGGGCTGGGGCTGTCAGAGGTGAGCAGGAATCTGAACCCGGGGCCCCCAGGGTGGGGGGGGAACGCAACGCATTGTGGGCCATGCGGGAGGCCGGGATTCGAGCCCACATCCACCCGTCCGTCCGTCTGCCCTGCAGGCTCCTGAGCGCCCGCGTTCCCTGTGTCAGTGACAAGTTGACTGGTGAAGATGGACAGACGGACGGACGGAGGGACAGAGGGACATGGGGGGCTGGGGGCTTGGGCGGTGACAGACAGACAGCGATGGGAATCGAGACACGGACAGACATGAAGACAGACGGACGGACAGACAGGGAGACAGGGAGATGGATGGACAGATGAACAGACAGACAGACAGACTGGGAGACAGATGGACAGACCTGGAGACAGACAAACAGGCATGGACAAGAGACAGGCAGACAGATGGACAAACAGACATGGAGACAGACAGACAGGGAGACAGACAGACAGACACACAGCAGACAGATGGACAGACAGACAGACAGGGACACAGATGAGCGGGACAGACAGACAGGTGGACAGGGAGACAGACAGACAGAACTGGAGACAGACAGATGACAAAAAGACACAGATGGACGGATGGACAGATGGACATCATGGAGACAGATAGACAAGAGAGGGAGATGGACAGACAGATGAGCACACAGTGAGACACACAGGGAGACAGACAGTCATGGACAGATGGACCTGGAGACAGACGGACAAACACACTGAGCAGATGGTCAGACAGACAGACGGAGAAACAGGGAGACAGACAGACGGACAGATGGATGGACAGATGGACAGATGAGCAGACGGGCAGACAGACCTGGAGACAGACGGACACATGGACAAATGGATGGACGGACAGACACAGAGGGAGACAGACGGACAGACAAAGAGATGGGCGGATGGACACACGGACAGCCGGACAGCCGTGCACCTCCCCCTGTCCTCCGCTGGGAGGATGAGGAGGAGGAGAAGGAGGAGGAGGAGGAGGAGGAGGAGGAGGAGGAGCAGGCGGAGCCATGGCCTGTGGTGGAGCGGAGCCTGCAGCCTGGGCCCTGATCATGGCGCCGCCGGGGTCACCCCAGCCTCCCCCCCGCATGCACACACGTACCCAGGGTTAGGGTACTGAGTCCTCCTGCGTGGGTGCTGGGTGCTCAGTCCTCCCCAGGCATCTCCACACAAGATGCTGGGTGCTCAGTCCCCCCTGGCGTCTCCACACAAGGTGCTGGGTGCTCAGTCCTCCCCCGGTGTCTGCATACGAGGTGCTGGGTGCTCAGTCCTCCCGTGCCTCCACACAAAGTGCTGGGTGCTCAGTCTTCTCATGTGGGTGCTGGGCAGTTAGTCCTGTGTCCCACACGAGGGCCTGGGTGCTCAGTCCTCCTCCCATGAATCCACAGGAGGCGCTGGGCTCTCAGTTCTCCTCCCGTTCCTCCACACGAGGTGCTGGGTGCTCAGTCCTCCTGTGTGTGTCCTAGGCGCTCAGTCCTCCTCCCGTGCCTCCAGAGGGGTGCTGGGTGCTTGGAATAATTAGTACATGTTTTTGGAATAATTAGTACATGTTTAGGCTAGTCAAAGCCGAAGTCATAATAGCCCAATAGCTATGCCCTTATGGACACTTAAGATGATGCTAAGTGAAATGAGCTCCATGTTATGGAAACAAGTGGTATATCATTATTGTAATTAATTTCAACATGCGATATGAATCCGTACCCTTTTTATTTTCTCTCGTATTCCCTTCCTGTGGTTTTACCCCCACTATCACTGTATCTCATCTGAGCACCCTGGATACTGTATATACGTGTATTAGAGTTAGGGAAGAGAAAGTAAATATCAAAATCAATAGACAAAGATAAAAATACAAACAACTCCAAACACAATACTCACAAAACCATTTGGTGTAAACCAACCATACAACTCGTGGGTGGAAGGGGAAGCAGGAGGGAAGAGGTAGGCATGTGGAGGGGAGGAGGAGTTAACATGTTGGACAAGAAATGTACTCACTGCATTATATATGAAATTGTAACCCCTCTGTACTTCACTTTGACAATAAAGGAGAAAAAAGACAATAAATATTTTTGAAAGATTCTGAAACACCTAACATTTTTTAGAGTTATGACATATAATGCTTAAGATTCTCATGTTAAAAACTAACATTTAGAATCAACACTCTCTTTCTCTGGCAATAGGAAAACTACCAACACATACACTGTTTGTGAATAAAGGTAAACATTTCCCTCAAAGAACTGCTAATCACCATACATTTCCTTTCTTCATTCCTGTTATTTACTTCAGCCATTCTCTGGCCATAATCTGAGTGAAACCAGCCAAAAGGTACAGACACTGAGGCAGGAAGGGACAGATAGCATGAACACACCAAGGTGGCTGAGGCCTGAGCTATTTTGGATACTATAACCTCAACATTAGGCACAGGTAGTGAGAGAGGAAGAGAGAGACCAGGAAAAGTAGAAGCCAAATGGCTGCTAGGTATAAAAATCTAGAGAAGTGTGGACTTAAGACAGTTGTCAGAAGCTGCAACACAAAAATGAATAAGATGGAAATTAGATGGGATGTTCAAGGAAATAACCAAACGAGAACATACAACAAAATAAGTCAAAGCTAGGACAGCGAAAAGAGTAGTGCAAAATTTGGGAGGTGGACAACCTATCCTGCGTTTATTAAAAAAAAATGGCTTCTGCACAAGCACAAACATCTCTCCAGCCTTCCTTCTCTCTCTACACATAGAATAAGCATTCCCTCCTCTGTAGTCTTTGCAAACAAGAGACACGCGAAATTTTTGTTAGATAATGAAACAAATACCAGTGATGAGCCAAAAACTTAAATAGAGTAAAAGAGTTGGGACAGCACTGTGTTCACTCTATGAGAAATATCCAACAGGAATGTGCAGTGTCTTTATTCAACCACAGTTGTTTATTCGAATCACAAAGTCTAATGATTAAAGCATGTCTTCAACTCTCTCATATCTTGCTATTCTATTTATTCTTGTGTTATACATTTACAATGACCACTCTTAGGAATCTAGAAAGTTCTGAGGAAGAACTGGGGTAGGGGGGTGGTGCTTATGATTACTTCCCAAAGCATAAGGGTGAAAAACAGCAGCTCATCAAGTGGGGGCAAGGGGAGAGCGGGAGACAAATGAAGGGGAAGGGGCGGAATGTAGTCAAGAATTCATTGTACATACTACAAAAGTAAGAAAATGGAAAGGGTGGGCAGAGGAAGGAGGGGCAAGAATGTTGAAAGGGGTGAGGTGGGTTAAGATCTGCCATGTTCATAAACTGCTTTGTCAAATGGCAACTCCTTTGCACAAATACTTAAAGATAGTTTTTGTAAGAACTCAGAAGCTCTTCCCTTCACAGTAGTAGGACAAATTATTAGTTCCTACGCACAGGGACTAGAGTCTTTCAGGTCATTTGTGTTTTGGTGGGGTTTTGGTTTTTGAGCCAGCACTGAAAATTGAACTCAGAGACTGGGCTATGTCCCTTAGCTTTGTCACTCCATGCTGGCATGCTACCCCTTGAGAAATAGCACCATTTCTGGTACTTTGGTGGTTCATGGAGGATGGATGTCATGGATTTCCCTGCCCAGGGCGGGTTTCAAAGCACAATCCTCCAATCTCATGAGGATCTGGGATTACAGGCCTGAGCCACAGGCTCCAGTTTCTAATGAGCTTTGGTCATCAAAAAAGGGATAGTATAATTTTAAGGTTCACAGACATTAGTGCTACCTTTGGATCCTATTATATAAAGCCCCAAAGACCTGTCTTTTAAATAACTAATCAAATAAAAAATAAACAATTGCCTTCTAATTAAATAATCATAAGATAGGAAAATGGAGACAAAATAATCATTACTAATATAAACATGAAAATGAAAAAAAGTTTACCAAAGAGTTGATTCCTGCATAGTTTAAGACTATAGGGAAAGTAAGCTGGAAGCCAGTGGCTGTAGCCAGTAATCCTAGCTATTCAGGAGGCTGAGATCTGAGGATTGAGGTTCTAAGCCAGCCTGGGCAGGAAAAATCTGTGAGACTCTTCTCTTCAATTAACCACCAAAAAGCTGGAAGTGGAGCTATTGCTCAAGTGACAGAGTGCTAGCCTTAAGCAAAAAAAGCTCAGGAACTGAGTCCAAGCCTGAGTTCAAACCCCGGGAACAGCAAAAATATAGGTAGATAGATAGATAGATAGATAGATAGATAGATAGATAGATAGATAGATACAGTTTGTGTTGCAATGGAAAACCATGCACTCTACATCACTCTCTTCCTAATTCATTCCACTACTATGTAACAGGATAAATAGCAGAGAATAGCAAAGGAAAATAAATATTTGTTAATTGGCGATGTCTTTCTTGCTATAGTCATATAGTTTCTTTCGAAGTGCAATTGACTTCTCTTTCTCACTTGGAAAAGTCCACTTTGACTCTATTTACATATTCCATTTCAATTACTTCTGAACTAAACAAACAAAAAAACCAATGTTTCAGTCTTAAAATTCTTCTTTGAACCATTATGGAATCGTAATAGATACTTCTTCGGTAATTAAAGTAACACATATCACTTGGCCTCTGTATACTTCCATGCCATCATAACTGGTCATGATTTCACTTAAGAAAATGATCCCTTAATAGAAACAACATGTCACTTTATGGGACGTGGGAGGAGTTTTGCTATGGGTCATGAACATCCCTCTGCTCCACAATAGATTGAATACTAAGTGCAGGCCCTGGAAAGGCAGGGCCCTGCCACCTGAGTCCCATATGCGTAAGTTCCAAGCTGAGGGAAAGTCAGGTCAAACAACACCAATGCAATGGAAGGAAACCAGAGTTTAGATTCCTGCTACAGAATTGCAAAGCAGAGTACAGGAGAGGGGCCTGACTAGAATGAGGGTTGTTTGGGACAGTGCACCTTCTAGTTTGTTCTTCTATATATGGATGGCCACAACATGAAGCCCACTGAGGTAATGTGTGCTCCATGAAAGCCTGGTGGAGTCGCATTTCTACATCTACTCTTAAGTTTCCTGTATTTATTCTTAAGTTTCAACCATTCTTAATCTTCTCATCATATCCCATAAATGTGAAAGCAGTGTGAAGCTTTAAAATGCTAGTTGCACATGATTACAATTAAACAATGTGGAGACTCCTAAGAAATGGGAAATGATGAGGAAGGGATACATGAAGCGTGTAGGAATTCTTTGTGACTGATTATAAAATTCTCTTTTCTGGGATTTCTGCTTCAAGACTGATTGTAGAAGCAAAGGTTTTCCTGCTTTAAAAAAAAGGTGTAAAAGAATAAAATGTCCTAGACTTCTTAATCCAAAGATACCTTGTGTTATAACAATTAGACATTTTCATATTCATAAAATGGTAACATAAATTTTATTACCACACCAGCACTTCATTTATTCCTAACCCGATTTCCAGACTAATCTCAATATTCAAGAAAATATTTCAAAATTAGCTGAAATTTAGGGCATTGAATAACGTTGCACAGAAGAAAAGCATATACAAGAACATAAAAAGCTACGGTTTCTTCACTGATGTAATTTCACAATGTTAGAGTTTTTCTTTTATTAAAAACTACCAGTTGCAAAGACATGACTGGAAAGTTCAGGCACATGGGTCCGCCTTCCTGCCTCAGGTCCTGGGCAACTACCAGACAGTCTGCAGGGTTAGGAGATAAAGTCACAGATACAGTGTGTTTGGCTAAATATTTTTAATAGATTATAATACCTCTGTTTGGCTCAAATAAATTATCCAGCCTTATTTGGTCCACTTTCCCATTTCATGGTTGGCTGATCATTGACTTCTCTCAGAAAGCAAAGCAATGAAGAAAAGGGGAAAAAAGAAGAAAGATGAAAAAAGGAGGAGGAAGGAAGGAAGGGGGCCTGAGGAGGAGGACAAAGGACAGAGGAGAAAAAGTCAGGAAGTCAGGTACTGGTGGCCTATGCCTACAATGCTAGCTACTCAGAAATGAGATCTGAGGATCACAGTTCAAAGCAAGCCTGGGCAGGAAAAGTCCACAAGACACTTAGCTCCAACCAACAGATAGTTCAGAGTAGAGCTGAGTGCCAGCCTTGAGCAAAAGCTCAGTGCCCAGGCCCTGAGTTCAAGCCCCAGGTCTGTCAAAACAAAAAGTCATTTTTATGTTCCAGACTTCCTTGAAGCCCATAGTTTGAAATGATATATGGAAGGGAAAACAATCACTCACCAAAGCTCAATAGCTTGTAGAGCTGCTGTGTCATTCTATTGCATGTCCTACCAGACACGTATAAAATGTGCTTTGCTTGGCCAAAGAGCTATCCACAACTCCCTGCTCAAACACCTGATGACAGTGGACATTCATTTCAATGGGAACAAGTTAGTCTTTCAATTTTCCTTCTGTTGTACTCGTTACAATGTGGCCAGATTTACACTCTCTCTGTGAAATGCATTGGATTTCTCAGTCAATATTGGCTACAATATTAGTAATTTCTCAAGATCTTGCCTGTCATTTAAATGCAGACACAAAACTCACAGTCTCCTCATGGTGTCCATTTCAGTTTCAACATAGAACCATCATCATTTTACCAAAGACCAACTTTCTTACAGCATAGTTTCTATAAATAATGCACAAATAAATACTCTGCATATGCAAATTCAACCAATTACAGATTGTACATCTTTAAGGGAAAAGCAGTGCATCTGTACTAAAACACATTCACACTGTTTTCTTGTCATAATGCCCTATAACATGGTATAACATCTAGCTACACATTATTTCAATTATATTACTTACTGTAAGCAATCTAGAGAAGACAAAGTATATGAAGGATGTTTGTAGTTTATATGCAAGTATTATACTGTTTTATATCAAAAGAACTTCATTAGCCACATGGGTTGTAGAGCCAACCCACTTCAGATACTAAGGGACATTGTAATTTGGGGGAAAGTTATGTTGCAGATACTATTTGGCCAGCTAAACATTAACTGCTCAACAAAACTCTAGTGTTAACAATAACTATATTAAAAAGTTAATGGCAGCAGCAACTTGTTGACAAGACTCTATGTGCGTATGTGTGAAGAATAAAAGCTCAAAGGAGCAAGGTGCCAGTGGCTCATGTCTGTAATCCTCAAGAGAATGATTTCTGAGAATCAAGGTTCAAAGAAAGCATGCACCAGAAAGTCTCTTATCTACAATTAATCACCAAAAAATCAGGAAACAGAGCTGTGGTTCAAGTGGTAGACCACTATCCTTGAGTGCAAAGGCTAAGGGATAGCACTCAGGACCTGAGTACAAGCCCTGGTGCTGGCAACAAAAAGTATAAAAGCACAAAGAAAAATGAAAAAATGCACAGAAACATGTCAAAAACTGGGATGACTTAAAGGCTTAAAAAAATCTCAGACTTTAAGGCAGACGGATGGGGTGAGAGATGTTGATGTTTGTGATGTATGATATCACAGTGGGTTACATTGTGCATTTCCCCAACTTCCTAGTGCGAACAGATTAAGGAATAGGTTCCTCACGTTCAGTGAGGAACACTGAGCTCTTTGGGAAGAAAAGGGAGAAGGAAGAGGAGGAAAAGAGGTGAGAAAAGTGGGAGAAGAGGCGAGAGGAACCGATAACAAAGAAGACTATCTAGACATATATTCTGACTCCCAGTTATACCATAATGTACAAGCCAGAGCTTGATACAATTAACTCAATTAGAGTAAATATGATCATTGTATTTTATAACGTGTGAATATATTTTAAATACAAGAATTAAAGCTTCATGTCCATAACGAAGAACAGAACGCCTATAAATTGAAATTATAATTTTTTTTTTACATTTTAGATGTCAAAGCCTATAATTATGCCCTTATAACAAAAACTGCATGAATCTAGTGATCAATGTAAGGAACACATTATGAAGGGAAATGAATACATTTCAACTACCATTCATGAAGAGAATAAGGCCTTCAACTGAAGAGGCAGTGACATCTCTGGAGGCAATGACGTCAGAAGTGTCATCGCAATTCCAAATTATCCTGTACTCATAGAAATTCCAAATTTTGAGGGGAAGAAGTTCCACAGTAAGTTGAATGACAGTATTAATTCCACTTATTCTAGCTGTTGGAATACTAGCCCAAAGTTCATGGCTGTGGCTGTATCTATTATACACAAGTGCAACATTGACTGCATTTCAGGTATCTTAGAGCTGATGGGTTGGAGAAACTATTTGCTTTCTCTACTGATTTTGTCCATCACCAAAGAAGACAAGGGATAGCTCGCAATTCAATTTGGAAGAAACTGGTGGAGCAGTGAACTCCTATTTAGCTCAGTTCCTCCTATCTCCACGTAAGAATCACCATTGTTAACACAAATTGGGGAGGGATTGGGGGCATTGTGAAATTCCATGGCACTTTAAACCACCCCACCAAACTTCACCCATCTTGGCAAGCCAGGTTAGGTAGCAATGCTTCTAGGTGTAGCCAGTCATATCCTGGGTTTCAGGTTTCAGCCTGCAGCTCAGTCATCCATAAACAGTTTTCACATTCTCCACTTCCATCAAACCACCCCAGAGAGTCTCTAACGTGGTAAGGAGGGCACCCAAGCAGTTTTTCATGATAGGTCTTGGATGGCTTCCATTTGGGTCATGTCACAGAGTTGATTTTACAGCCTTACAAAGCAATCAGAAGCAGAGCAGACTGTGGCCTTGAAAGAATGCTTGCTCCTACACATCGAATAAGGTACAGTGAATTGAAACTCCATGTAGTATTGGTATCCTTTTACATAATTACCAACGGAATTACTACAGTGAGAAAGGGAAAGGAAGCCGGACATCGTGGCACACTTCTGTTTCCCAGATACTGGGGAACAGAGGTAGGGAGGAGCACAGTCTTGAGACCACCTGATCAAATGAAAAGCAGGGGAGGGAGGGGAGGAGGAGTTAAAGGGGAAGAAGAGTGAAAAGGGCAGAGGAAAAGGGAGAAAGGTGGAAGAGATAGAGGAAGGGGAGGGCTGGCCAGCCCAAAAGACTATCCAAAGATAACTCAAAAGCCAAAAAAAAAAAAAAAAAAGGAACTGGAGGAGTGGCTTAAATGAAGCAAGGAAAAGGCCTCAAGTTCCAAGCCAAGCATCACAGAGCAAGAATTGGAAGAATTAGCTTCTTCATTTGTAAACAAGGCAGACAAAAGAGAAGAAACAAGAACACCCCTTCAAAAGGCAACTTGTCCTTGTCCACTCTCAGCAGAAAAGTCACTGAGCATGTCATGTCCAGCCTTTTGGATTCAGTAGGCCTGAGAAAGACTTACTGGGGATATTCGTGGGGGCACCCTCATCACTGTGCCCTGTTCTGTGTCACAGGAAGTGGAGAATATCTGCCATTTTCATTTCCATAACATTCACCATCTCAAGTTGCTTATTCAAGTTTCTTAAGGTAAAACTCTTTCTGTTCTCTGTATCATTGAAAATGTATACAGCAAGACATGGAGTTTTATATGCTCAAGTCAACTGGATTAGCAAAGGAACACAAAGGCTCTGACACCAGGGGGAAGAGTGCTCTATCTCAAAGCAAGCATGAACATTTACGTCCATCACCACACTGGGGCGTCCTCAATCCATCACCAGGATCTGTACTGCTCCCACTTGGGAATGAGGGGTACTTGGGCTTGTTGGCATTTACTCCCACTTTGTAAATAGTCATTTCATAAGTATAGAGGATACCTTAAGAAGTATCTACATTCTGTGTATGCTGATACTAGGGCTTGACCTCAGGGCCTGGGCATTGCCCCTTAACTTTTTCGCTCAAGGCTGGCTTTCTATCACTTGAGCCACAGCTCTACTTTGGCTTTTTGGTGGCTATTGAAGGTGAGAGACTCATGGAAGTTCCTGCCTAGGCTGGCTTTGAATCCCAACCTTCAGATTGCAATCTCCTAAGAAGCTAGAATTATAACTGAGCCACCACCAGATGGCTTCTAGTCTCACTTTTTACCTGTAGCTGTTAAACACTCCACACAAGAAGTTCTCAACTTTATTCTCACTATTCATAGAATAGAGTAGACTACCATCATATAGAACAGGCTGTCCATTCTATATTAAAAATCATGTTTAGAAAGTGGCTCAGGGAGTAGAGCTGAAGAGCACAGGGACAGAGCCCTGGCCCAGAGTTCAAGCCCCATGACCAAGAAAAAAAATATCATGTTTCTTTCATTTGGAATATCAGCAGATCAGCTACCAGTGTACCTTTATCTACCTATCCATCAATTCTTAGAAATTCAAAAGGCAACCAACAAACTTTGTATCCATTCCTACAGATTTTCTCAGGAGCCATATTTTCTTCTATTATGAATTTCTGAAACATAAGTATAGTTTTCTTTCTCTACCACCAAACCATTTAAACAACTTCCCATATTGTAAACATTTCATAGATTTAGGTTATAAGCTCCAAAATGTACTCCTCTTGATTTTGCTTATCCCACATGGAAAGTCCTTTTCAAATTAACATTTGGTGTCATCTTCATGGAACTAGAAACTCCATGAGGATGCAGGGCAAGTCTGCCTCATTTGCCCCCCACCAAAAAAAAATCCCAAAATCTGGTACTGTTTAGAATTTATGCTAGGTAGAGAATTGACTAAGATGCTAAGTCGTTATTGCCCAGCTCTTACGTACAATGATATGACCAGTTTGTAAAAAGCCATATGTGGAAATGATTTGCACAAGATTGTGTAACATGTGAATGAAAAAGCCAAGGTGGCTTTCTTCATTTCCTATTCTTCATGGATGACACCACAGAGGTTCTTATACCTGTTTGCATTTCCTTAGCCTCAGGTCCTCAGCTCCTCCCACTAGCCCCCAGATCCACCCATACCTAATGAGCCACTCCTACTCACTACCTATCTACTTCCCCTTTACCCCCAGAGAGAGAAGCTGCCACCTGGATAAGGTGCAGACACCATGTAGCTCCCTCTCCCATGGGAACTATGGCCCCACTAATAAACCTCCTTTTGAACCTTCTTCTCCTGTCTGTGATGATCTCTGCATGGTCCTCTGGGATGGCTGGGACATATCTTTTCAACACCTAATAGGCTGAGGAGGCCAATGGTACTGATGAATGAGTTCTTATCACTTGAATGGTGTATCCATTCCCATCGTTCTTCATTGGCTGGACAGAGAAACCTTTCTGTAAATATGCCTGCTTTATGCATACTTCATGGAAGATCCAAAGAACACAACCTGAAGTAGAATTCTGTAGCCATAGTGATGAGCCAAGTTACTCTCTTAGAGACAGTCAGGTATGACAGGGATCAAGCCACAAATAGCAGCTGTTATTTCCTTGTCTCTGCCATTGCTAACGCAAGTCTGCTAAACATAGCTTTGATGAATTATTTGGGGTTCTTAAAAGAAAATTTTCTTTTGGTTTTCTAGAGCGTCTCTTGATCTTACAAAAAAGGTAAATATGCCTTTCTACTGAGGACAACGATGATATAATAATGACTGTCCAATTTTATGTTATAAATATCACTGTATAAATAAATCTGATTTGAATAGGTCTACGAGTCAGATGGAGAAGACACTCATTTTGGTAAACATCTCATATTGAAGCTGTAAAGACACTCTTTACTAAGTCCATGCCCAATAAATCCAAGTCTTTCTACCCGGTATGCTTCGGTCTAAATGGTCTGTTTCCCCTGTCATTTTGGTGAACACTTTGGAGACAAAACTAGGTATCATGAAAACCCCAAATTCCACTGCTACAACACCAAGAGATACTGACAGGCAAGATTATCTTTATAAATGACCTACAGATGTTTAACTAACCGCCATGTACATTAGCTTTAGGTTCTGAGCAACTTTTGCAACATTTCCCACTTGTTCCTCTGTGGAGCAGAGGAAGGAATGTAAGAAAAAGACTAATGAACTGTGGGTGCAGCTTTAGTGGTAAGAGAATTTGCCTAGTCTTTCTGAGAAACTTACAAAAAAAAAACCAACACAAAAAAAACAGAAGTATTATTTAAGCTCTAAACACTAATATGCCAAACAATTTACATAAATCGTACAATGGAGAAGGAATTTCTAGTCTTTTTTTTTCCTGGTGAAAAAATGAAGTGCATTCATTTGATCACAGTCACACCATTATTTAGTATCAGATCTAAGATTGCAGTCTAGACATATCCAGCTCATTCTGGATTCCTTATGAGGCTTCTAGCTCTGGAGTCCCTCTGCCCAGGGGACAAATCCTAAGATTGCTAGCACTTAAAACTCTCCTAGTTATAGAAAGTAAATCACAAAGAGCCTCTCCTACTGTGAGAAGCCATTCAATAAATCGTCCTCAAAGCCTTCCCACAGAGGCTACCTGGGAAAACCCCAGTAAGACCTGAGTTCTAGCAGAAGCCATCAGTGAGTACAAACAACACAAATTTGCTTCTTTGCTACCGACCCTTGGCTCTGAGACTCAGCCTGTCATCAAGAGTGTCAACTTCAATGGATGGGCATGTGTCCACAGGAACTGAGTTGAGGTCACACTTGTCTCACTCTGTCCTGCAAACAGATGTCTGGGTGACAAGTCTTAGTCACACATGGCGAACAGAGGTTCCAGCCAAATCAGGTGGGAAGTGCCATATCTTCTTTCTAAGCCCTTTTGGCCAGCCAGCTCATTCCCTAAGATAATCCTGCATCAGCTGGTTTTCTCCAGAATCTTTTAACACAAAGCCTGCGTTTGGGTGATGTCTTGTTATTGGACAAGCAGAACTGAGTTTATTTCTGTAACTCACCAAAAACCCCATCTGGTTCTGTGTGTTTGAATGTGCCCCTTCAGAGTTCCCTCCCAAGGAGCCAGGTAAAAACTGATGTAATGCAGAGTTCTAGTGGTGGCAAGAAGGAAAGCAGGTGATAGAGCAACCAATAAACAACAACCCAAGAGAATTGCTGTTTATTATTCATTTATCACATTAAGATGGAAAAACAGGGCTGGGAATATGGCCTAGTGGCAAGAAGCTCTCTGTTCGATTCCCCAGCACCACATATATGGAAAACGGCCAGAAGGGGCGCTGTGGCTCAGGTGGCAGAGTTCTAGCATTGAGCGGGAAGAAGCCAGGGACAGTGCTCAGGCCCTGAGTCCAAGGCCCAGGACTGACCCCAAAAAAAGCAAGATGGAAAAACAAAGTCTGTAATAATCATCCCAGGGAATATACAGCAAACTCTTAAGGATAATAGCTTTCTCCCAGATGACAAGAGTTCAATCACTGGCCTACATGAAGCATCATAAAAACAATAGTATCTCCTCTGGAAATAGAACTCGGTGTGGTCACTTTTCAACATTTTACCAAGTTTGTTATGAATCTTCCAAATTAAATTTAAGCTCCCCACATACACACAGCCCGTGTACTGGATTTTTTTGTATATTCAAAAGATGCTCTTTCCTGCCAGGTGTGATTTGTGAAGTCCTATACCTACCCTACCCACTGTCGGGGAAATTAACATCATCTCTATGGGGCAGGGGCAGCTGTGATTTCATTCCTGTCCTGGAAAAGTTCTTCCCTTGAATATCTTACTTCTGAGGTCTTTCTCAACTACTCAGGATGAAACACACAATGTCAAACATCCACGCTTTGTCTTCTCATCAAAAGCCTTCACTGAAAAAATAATATATCTCAAAGATGGTCAAATACAAATACTAAATACAAATACTAAAAGCTTTTATGCTGTATAACCTGAAAATTGAAAAGTCTAAAATGTGCCTGAACTAGTTATCATGAGACAAAAACCAACCGCAAACTATAATAAATTACAGGCAGTAGTCCTTTTTATCCCCAGTCCCGGGGCTTGGACTCAGGGTCTTGGGTGCTATCCCTGAGCCTCTCTGTGCTCAAGGCTAGCGTTCTACCACTTGAGCCACAGTGCCTTTTCCAGCTTTTTCTTAGTTTGTTGGAGATAAGAGTCTCATAGACTTTGCTGACTAGGCTGGCTTTGAACTGCAATTCTCAGATCTCCACCTACTGAGTAGCCAGGATTACAGGCGTGAGCCAGCAGTGAACAGCAGCCGCAAAGTTTTTCACAGTCACCTGCAGCTTAATCATAACTGGGGCGTGTTCTAAGGGCTGTGCTGTTGCCATCCCACTGCTGAGCAAACATCACACAGCTCACTCACACAAACTAAGCTGGCTATGACATCACTAGGTTACACAATCTTAGGGGTCCACTGTTATATTTGTGACCTGTCTTGGGTTGAAGTGTCATTATGAAGCACATGACTACATTGAAATGAGCTCTTCCATATGAGAGAAAAAGACTCATTTTCCATGCATAAGGATGAAAGAAACTAGAATGTTCATAAATACATTCACCATGTTTATCTAAAGAACTTCTTGAGATTCATGGGAGTTTTGATGCCTTATATAACATTGGATCCACTAAATGCCTTCCCCTGGCCATATTCCAAGAGCTTTTAAATTGTTAGGTCTACAGACAACAACCAAGGCTCAGAAGTCTCTGAATGAAGATTTAATGATTCCGGGGTGGGGGGTGGGGGTGCTCATTCACTACCGTTTCGTCTCTATCCTTCTAATACACACTGTCACTATGGTTTCTTATAACTACACAGAAAAATGGACAACATGGAAGAATATTTCTGGCAAGGTACTGAGAACAAAATAAAGAACTAATTTCCTTTAGTCTTCATTTTTACCTACAGGTCAGATCACTTGCGAATATAATAACCACAAAAAACTCTGCACTAATATAACATTAGACACCAGGGCTTCACAGCTATTCAGACCATGTTCACCACGAACACTGAAGTTATTTAATAAAATTGAAGATGACTTTTCAATCCGGGATACTAAGAAATTTGTATATCCCCTTGCCAATATTTTTCATGGTGATTAGCTCTTTTTTTTCCCCTCACAGACACTGGTATGCTGCTTAAAATAATATTTGTGGCTTTACTCACCATCTGTCAAAGGGAGACATGTTGATTTTCTTAAAGCAAGTTGGGTCTGCATTCTTTCTCTGTTACTGTTACAGGTAGACCTGACAGGCATATGATCTTTTGTTTGCAAATGCTCTCCTCTAGATGGAACCTAGTTAAGTTTCATTTCTTACCTGCTGGACAGTTGCACTCAGAAGGTGTTTCTCTTGTGATTCTCAGTTTAGCCATGTGTTCGTAGGATTCCTGTAGGAAAAGAAGATATATTAAGAGCTAGCAGTAGTATCCCAGTTCTGTGAGTTCTTCAGGGACTCTTCCTCTGTGGCTGTTAATAATGTTTGATAGCCTGCACAAACAGCATTTATGTAAGTGCATGGATCTTAGCCAATGCTAACAGTACTCAAGACATAATTTTGTTTTTAATTTAAAAATCAATTTAACATTGACATAGATTGAAAGATTTGGGTAATACCTTTCTTCATTATTCAACTATCACCACCCTGTTAGGTTTTTAAAGTAGGTAGCCGGTAAAGGAGAACGCCACGCGGTATTCAGGCAGGAGAGAAAAGTTTATTACCAAACTGCTGGCCTGTGGCCAAGATGATCCATGGCCAGAGAGAAGGGAGGGGGGGGAGAGAGAGAGAGCGCGACCCCCACCCAGCCCTGCTTTATCTAGGGCAGGGGCTAGGGGTGTGGCCAGCTGGATTATGAGGTGACCTCAGGGAAAGGTTACTGCCTCCAGGTCTGCAGGTTACCCAGGTAACTGGGTGGAGACTTAATTAGGTGGGGACATCTGCATATAGCCCTCAGGGAGAGGACCTAACACACCCTCTCCCTGCACAGCCAAGGCAAAACTCCGGCACTAACAATGCAGCTCATGGCAATGTGTGTCCTATCAATAACAGCCAATGTTGTAGACATACTTTATCACATTCGGGCTGCAACTACTGCATCTCTCCACTGGCAGAAAAACTACCCTCTCCCTACTGGAGTCTAAGTCATCTTTAAAGGAATCCCTTTCAATTCTCCATTCATCAATATCTGAGCACAACCTCTGTTAACTCTCCCCCTCCAAAAAAACAAAGGAAAACTTTTTTTTCCCAATTTTTAAAACCTTTAATATGAAAAGAATTCCGAGTTAAATGAATTTTTAAATCTATGGGCTTATTTCACTTTTAAGAGTGCTTACCATTCTCTATTGATAAGGCCTAACCTTATCAAATGAAAAACAGATGTGAGCATTACAATGAATATTCTCCATACAACTGAGAATGCTGACAGCCCAGACTCCACAAAACTAAACAGCCGGGCAAAGCCCCTACTGCCATTGCAACATGCAATCCTTAAGGAAGACAGAGGGAAGATCCTCCACACAGACTTGGAGAGAAACCAAGGAAGGGACTTGAATAAATAGATACCACAGAGGCTCACACATCCCAAATCAACTGTATAACCAGTAAGGGTGGATCCTGTAGACTGACTGAACCTGTGCAAAATTCTATCCACATGCAACTCCCCCTCGAGCAAGGCCCAGCCTCACACACCTGACTATGGTCTTCAGCTGATCTGCCTTCTCCGGCAGCAGGGGAACGGAGGGTGCCCTTTTAGCAGATTCCAGGGTGAGGATCCTCGCCTGAAGGTCGTTGGTTTTCACCCCAAGTTACAGACACGAAATCATGGCCACCCCGGAGAGGAGGGTGGCCAGGGTGGTGCACGGGGGCATGGCACAGGTGCAATGCTGCCTGGAAGGGCTGGGTTCTTCAGATCCAGCCTTTCACCCTGCTCCCTTCCCCACAGGCTTCTTCACCAGCATGGTAAGGGGGGGGGGGGGTCCTCTGGCCACCTTCTACCTCCTGCCAAGACAACTGGCCAGAGGAGTAGCGACAAGTCCTCCAAAGTTCAGTCCTGGCGGCTGCACAAGTAGTTGGCAGAGTAGGTGCCAGGCAGGCGCGGTGAGGGACCTGTATGGGGCTCAGCACGGGGACCCGCAGGCAAGGACCATCCTCAGCCTGTGGCTCTCCTCCCAGCTGGGAGCAAAACAAACAAAAATAAATAATGCTCTCCTCTGCACTCCTCTGAGCTCCTCTGCTCTCCTCTGCTCTCCTCCTCCTCCGCTCTCCGCCTCCTTTGCTCTCTTCCTCCTCTGCTCTCCTCCTCCTCTGCTCTCTTCCTCCTCAATTGGATGATAAACTTGGCTTCAGGTGTGTTAGGGACATAGAAGCGTAAAGGTAGAAGAGGGAAATGGGTTTCAAATGTACCCTAAGTGCATCAAGTACTGAAAATGAGTACTTCATTTATGGCTCTGCAACAATCTAACATGTCCTCGGACCCTTTTGGTGCCAATAAGATAGAGGAGAGTTGTGTGACAGATCTCTGGTCTTGCAGGCTTTAGGTTGTAACAGAAAGGAGAACTAGATGGTTCTGAATGTTTATTCAAGGTCCATCCACCCACTTCCTCACTTTCAGCCCTCCCATTATGTACTTAAGCTTCAAGGAAATAAGTGTTTCTGTTCTCTCACCCGATCCACTCCATTCCCCCCATGTACGGTCCAGTGCCAGGTGCTAGCAAGTTCAACAGGGAGCAAGGTGTGGGTACTGTTCATTGGGAGCTGCAGGCTTGCTGTGTTGGCTGGTCCCTCTGGAAGGAATGCTGGTGGCTCCCCTACCCTCTCCTCCTCGTGGGAGAGACCCCCATGACCTGTGTTTGCATTTGCCTCTGTGCTTATATAGCCTCTGTATTTACACCTGACCATGCTAGGGCAAATAGGCTTCCCCTAGTTCTTAAGCAATGAGCCAGAGCTGTCCAGTCAACGGTGGTTTGGCAGCATTATGCTGCCTTTAGCCATTTGGGAACCCTATGAAATTGGTCATGGCCCCTTCCAGGATGTGCAGCCTACCAGAGTGCACAGGCGTGAGGCAGAAATAGCAGGGCCTCCTCTTGAGCACAGACCCCTCTCCTCCGCCTTGTTCCTTTGCTGGGGCTGGCAAGCCTCATAGGCAGGGTGGCCCGACGAGCTAGGATGGCCAGCCAATGACAGGTAAGATCCTTCAGGGGGGACGACCTAAGACAGGCGCTTTCTCGAGTAGGACATCCACCAGCTTATTAAACAGAAAAGGAGGAGATGTGGGGCGCACCGCCTGGCCCCGACTGTGCACGCCCTGGAGTTGTGTGACTGTTGCACCGCCTCCGGGGAGAGGGATCCTGGCTAACCCCGCCTGCCTTCAGGGTCCGGAACTGGAAGGCAGCTCTAGGCAGTAACCTGGGGTGGTCCTGCTGGTAGTGACATAGACTCAGGCCGCCCCTTAGGGAGGTCCCATGGCCTTCCACCCTTGACGGACAGCTCCAACCGCCAATCGTAGCCCCTGACTAGGTATGTTACACCCCTCCTCTTCCTGCTGCCATTGCCCATACTTAAGATGGGGTTCGCGCCAATAAACAGAGAGCGGTCTTGAACTCTGCCCAAGTCGACTGACCATCTAACTGTGGCATAAAGGTTGGGTTGGGCTGCGTGCGGGCGACTTGCTGCTTATTACCTATTCTGGGTTCACCCTCAGCGGGGAGGGGCGCGCCTCCTTGTCTCTCCTGCTTGTCAGGAGAGCGCCCGGGGTGCAGGGCCCCCTGCATCTGTCCATCCATCTGTCTGTCTATGTGTCTGTCTCCCTGTCCATCTGTCTGTCCATCTCTTGTGCGTCTGTCTGTCTCCCTGTCTGTCTCTATGTTGTCCTGTCTGTCCGTCTGTCTGTGTGTCTGCGCCTCTCTCCGTCTGTGTGTCCGCCCGTCCCTCCTTTTCCGTCTCCCAATCCACATGTCCGTCCCTCTGTCCGCCCCTCCATTCCTCCGACTGGACTGTGTCTCTCTGTCTGGGAGACGCACCCAGCACCACCCAAGGAGGATTCAGCACCCAGCACCACCACCCAAGGAGGACTCAGCACTCAATACCACCACCCAGGAGGCCTCAGCACACAATACCACCACCCAGGAGGACTCAGCACCCAGCACCACCACCCAAGGAGGACTCAGGTCTGTCTGTCTGTCTGTCTGTCTGTGCATGGCACCCGCACCCCCGAGGCCCCAAGGCCTGTCCTCACCGGGGTGCCGCCTTGGCTTCCCCATCCCCGAGAAAGGAGAATGAGATGCCCAGGAGCCAGGAAACCCCCAGGAGAAGCGTGAAAGGGGAAGCGGCATCCACTCCCCGTCCGGAGCCCAGAAACGTCAGGGCCCAGCCGCCCCAAGCTCCCCAGGACACCCACCCGGGGGACCACACCTGACAGCCCAAACCCCCGGAACCAAGACGGGCACCCTGGCTGCCCCACACCCGACCCGATGTGCCAATGGCCTGCAGTGAGTGTGAAAGCCCCAGGGGCCACCAGGGAGGAGAGGGAGGGGGAAGGAGAGATGGATGAGATCAAGCACCCATCCCCCACCCACCCAACACCCACCCACCCACCCACCCAATTATCCACCCACCCACCCATCCATCCACCCACCCATCCACCCACCCACCCATCCATCCACCCACCCATCCATCCACCCACCCACCCAACCATCCACCCACCCATCTACCCACCCATCATTCATCCACCCACCCATCCACCCATCCACCCACCCATAGATCCACCCACCCATCCACCCCCCACCGATCAATCCACCCACTCTTCCACCCATCCACCCAATCATCCACCCACCCACCCACCCACCCATCCCCATTGCTCTCTCCACAGTGCTCTCCAGGTCCAGGCCTCCTGCCCTGATCCTCCCCTGGTCTGCAGCCTCCATCTTCCTCCCCCTCCTCCTCCTCTCCTCCTCCTCCTCCTCCTCCTCCTCCTCCTCCTCCTCCTCCTCCTCGTCCTCATGGCTGAAGCTCATCCGGGTAACTCACCTCCTTTCTGGTTCCTCCATCAGCCCAAGGGAGGATTCGAACACAGTACCCTTGTATGGATGATCCTGACTTCTCACCTTTGTTCCTCGTGACCCCCCCAACCCAACCAGAGACTCCCACACCATCTTCTGGAAGCTTCCCCGCGCCCTCCTGACCCCTGAGACCCCCCCAACCTTGGGCCCTGCGACCCCTGACCCTGTACCTGACCTGGGCCTGACCTTCGACTCCAGGAGCCACAGGCTAAGCTTGCACTGTGTGGCCACCACCACAGAGGCCCGGTGCATCGTTGTGAACCCGAACAAGGGGTCGGTCACACTGCTGGACAGTTGGGGCAATTGAGGCACGACGGAGACACCAGGCCCCCACCCTGAGAGGCCAATGGTGGGGGCGGTGGGGTAAACTGAGGCAGGGGTGGGCTGGCCCACATTCCCTGGTGTTCCGGGGGCTAAGTTGAGGCATGGATGGACGAATGGATCTCCCAGGTGTTCCGGTTTATGTCAAGGCACCGACCCCCCCGCTCTCCAAGGTCCCCGTCGGACAATGTAGCTGCGAATTCTGGGATCTCCTGTGGTACCAGGGAGTCGAGTTCGAGGTTACACTCACTGTGGCCAGGAGGCCCCTGACCAAAGGCCTGGGGTTCACAAACCCGGTGAGGTCCTGAGGTTCCGGGTAGGGGGGTGGATCGAGGGTCAGGGGTTGAAGGTTCAGGGGTCATTGGGTTGAAAGTTCAGGAATCATGGGGTTGAACTGGTCAGGGGTCATTGGTTGACGGGTCAGGGGACATGGGGTTGAAGGGTCAGGGGTTTTGGGGTTGAAGGGTCAGAGGTCGTGGGGTTGAAGGGTCAGGGGTAAGTCTCCCCACAGGCCCTCCACCCTCCCCCCCCCCGCCATGTCGTTTCCCCAGGCCTTGTGTGTTATGTCTTCGAGGCCCAGGCCCTGAACTGCTCATGGGCACTGGGGCCGCAGGCTCCGCGGGGGACACAGTATTCCTTCAGGATCCGGACTCCAGGTGGGGCCACCCCTGCCGGTTTCAATGCCCCCTCCGCACCATTGTCGGTTTCTAATGTTCCCCGCTCATCCCGCCATTGTCAGTTTCTAACGCCTCTCTTTGGCATTGTCAGTTTGTAATGCCACCTCTGTTGGCCACTGTCGGTTTCTAATGTCCCCCCCTTCGGCCATTGTGAGTTTCTAATGCCCCACCACTCCCTAGGACCGGCCTGTACCATGAGTGCTGGCCGACATGTGCCAGTCCGGCCTCCAGGTGGGCTGCATCCTCCCCGATCTTGCTGGCCTCTGGGCCCAGACCTACGCCCTGGTCACCGGCTCGAGCCCCGCTGGCCCCGTCCACTTCCTGGACGCCTGGCTCTATGCCCGTGAAATTGGTGAGGGTGGTTTCCAGTACCCCCTGGACCACCCAGGGCGGTTTCAAGTATCCCAGAGACCACCAAGGGCAGTTTAAAGTGTCCCCAAGAACACCGAGGGCGGATTTGTGTCCTCGAGACCACCGAGAGTGGTTTCAAGTATCCCCACGAGCACTTTGGTGCATGGAGGGCAGTTTCAGGTATCCCCAAGACCACCTAGGGCGATTTCAAGGGTTCCCCATGACCCCCAAAAGCAGCTTCAAGTTTTCCCAGGACCATCCAGGGCGGTTTTTAGTGTCCCCGAGACCGCTGAGGGCGGTTTCAAGTGTCCACACGAGCACCTTGGTGGATGGAGGGCGGTTTCCACTGGCCCCATGAGCATCCAGGGCAGTTTTGAGTGTCCCCCAAGACCCACAAGGGCAGTTTCAAGTATCCCTGGCACCACCGAGGGCAGTTTCGAGCCCCCCCACCCCACCCGGTGTCCCTCCATTCATCTGTGGCAGTTTTCAGAACACTTTGACCCCCTGTGAAACGTGAGCATTGCCTGCGGCCCCCGGGGCTGGCAGGTATGGTGGGAGCCACACAGGACCTGGAGGCAGTGGAGCAAGCACGACTTCCGGTAACAGCTGGCCCTGTGCATGGGAGTACTCAGTGCAACACCCGGGAGTACTCGGTCCAGCACTGGCGGGGAGTATTTAGTCCAGCAACGTTCAGGAGGGGGTGGGGTTCCGGATTGGTGTGGGATGGGAGTACTCAGTCCAGCACCGGGGAGGGATGGGAGTACTCAGTGCAGCACCCGGGAGAACTCAGTCCAGCACCAGGGAGTACTGGTTGTAGCACCCTGGACTACTCAGTCCAGTATTGGTTGGGAGAGGTGGGTTTCAGGATTAGTGTGAAATGGGAGTACTCAGCCCAGCACTGGGGAGTACTCCACACAGCACGTGGGAGTACTAAGCACATCACCCAGAAGTACACGGTCCAGCACCCTGCCCCGCAGTCAGTGCTGACTGAGGCCTGTGCTCTGTTCTTTTAGCATGGTGGCCAGCTGGTCTCCCAGGACTCCCCGGTGAGTGCTCCTGGAACCGCCCCGTGCCTCAGTTTACCCCTGCCCCATGGCGAGTCTCCCCCCACATTGAGGTCTTGGGAGGCTCAGACAACACCTACGCCCTGCCAGGCCTCGAACCCGGGCCTCAACGGGCCTGTGCATCCGGGCCAGGGAAGCCCGCACCCTGACCTAGGGCTCCTGGAGCAACACGGTGGAGTTTGGGGAGCAGAGGGCGGTTTCAACTGTCCCCAGGGAGGTTTCAGGTGTCCCCAGGAGTAGAGATTCTGGGTGGGGGGTGGTTTCAAGTGTCCCCAGGACCATTTTGGGCCTGTGGGTGGATGGAGGGCGGTTTCAAGTGTTCCCGGGGGAAGGGGTTTGGGGCGATTCGTTTCAAGTGTCTCCAGGGTGGGGAGGGGTCTGTGGTGGGTGGTTTCAAGTGTACCCAGGGCGGTTTCAAGTGTCCCAAGGGTGTTTTCTAGTATCCCAATGGGGAGGGGCTCTTGGGGGGGTGGTTTCAAGTGTAACCAGGACCACCTTGGGCCTGTGGGTGGATGGAGGGCGGTTTCAAGTGTCCCCGGGTTGGAGTGGTTCTGTAGGGGGCGGTTTTAAGCGTCGCCAAGGCAACCCTGGGCCTGTGGGTGGATGGAGGGCGGTTTCAAGTGTCCCCAAGGGGAGGGGGTCTGGGTGAGGGTCAGTTTCAAGTGTCCCATGATGGGGGCAGTTCTTTAGGGGGTGGTTTCAAGTGTCTCCAAGGCAACCCTCGGCGTGTACATCGATGGAGGGCGGTATCCAGTGTCCCCACGAAAACCTTGGGCCTGTGAGTGGATGTAGGGCAGTTTTGAGTGTCCCCACGGCGGTTTCAAGTGTCCCCGGGGGAATGGGGATCTGGGTGGGGGGGGTGGTTTCAAGTGTCCCCAAGACCATTCTGGGCCTGTGGGTGGATAGGTGGCGGTTTGAAGTGTCCTCAGAGGCCTCACATGGGGGGGAGCCTTTGCAGGTGGAGTCGTGTGGGGAGGGCTGGGGCAAGGAGCTGAGGGTCACGTGTCCCTCCCTCCCCACTTCATGTGACCCCTCCCCCTCCCATCCCTTCCTCCCCGAGTGTGTGCACACCCACACGGTCGGAGGTTTCAAGGGTCCCCGCCGGGCCAGCCATGCTGCACCTGCTGCTTCGTCAGCACTGGGGTCGCTGGGCCTGGGCTGGGGCTGTCAGAGGTGAGCAGGAATCTGAACCCGGGGCCCCCAGGGTGGGGGGGGGAACGCAACGCATTGTGGGCCATGCGGGAGGCCGGGATTCGAGCCCACATCCACCCGTCCGTCCGTCTGCCCTGCAGGCTCCTGAGCGCCCGCGTTCCCTGTGTCAGTGACAAGTTGACTGGTGAAGATGGACAGACGGACGGACGGAGGGACAGAGGGACATGGGGGGCTGGGGGCTTGGGCGGTGACAGACAGACAGCGATGGGAATCGAGACACGGACAGACATGAAGACAGACGGACGGACAGACAGGGAGACAGGGAGATGGATGGACAGATGAACAGACAGAGAGACAGACTGGGAGACAGATGGACAGACCTGGAGACAGACAAACAGGCATGGACAAGAGACAGGCAGACAGATGGACAAACAGACATGGAGACAGACAGACAGGGAGACGGACAGACAGACACACAGCAGACAGATGGACAGACAGACAGACAGGGACACAGATGAGCAGGACAGACAGACAGGTGGACAGGGAGACAGACAGACAGAACTGGAGACAGACAGATGACAAAAAGACACAGATGGACGGATGGACAGATGGACATCATGGAGACAGATAGACAAGAGAGGGAGACGGACAGACAGATGAGCACACAGTGAGACACACAGGGAGACAGACAGTCATGGACAGATGGACCTGGAGACAGACGAACAAACACACTGAGCAGATGGTCAGACAGACAGACGGAGAAACAGGGAGACAGACAGATGGACGGATGGATGGACAGATGGACAGATGAGCAGACGGGCAGACAGACCTGGAGACAGACGGACACATGGACAAATGGATGGACGGACAGACACAGAGGGAGACAGACGGACAGACAAAGAGATGGGCGGATGGACACACGGACAGCTGGACAGCCGTGCATCTCCCCCTGTCCTCCGCTGGGAGGAGGAGGAGGAGGAGGAGGAGGAAGAGGAGGAGGAGGAGGAGGAGGAGGAGCAGGCGGAGCCATGGCCTGTGGTGGAGCTGAGCCTGCAGCCTGGGCCCTGATCATGGCGCCACCGGGGTCACCCCAGCCTCCCCCCTGCATGCACACACGTACCCAGGGTTAGGGTACTGAGTCCTCCTGCGTGGGTGCTGGGTGCTCAGTCCTCCCCCGGCATCTCCACACAAGATGCTGGGTGCTCAGTCCCCCCTGGCGTCTCCACACAAGGTGCTGGGTGCTCAGTCCTCCCCCGGTGTCTGCATACGAGGTGCTGGGTGCTCAGTCCTCCCATGCCTCCACACAAAGTGCTGGGTGCTCAGTCTTCTCATGTGGGTGCTGGGCAGTTAGTCCTGTGTCCCACACGAGGGCCTGGGTGCTCAGTCCTCCTCCCATGAATCCACAGGAGGCGCTGGGCGCTCAGTTCTCCTCCCGTTCCTCCACACGAGGTGCTGGGTGCTCAGTCCTCCTGTGTGTGTGCTAGGCGCTCAGTCCTCCTCCCGTGCCTCCGTGAGGGGTGCTGGGTGCTTGGAATAATTAGTACATGTTTTTGGAATAATTAGTACATGTTTAGGCTAGTCAAAGCCGAAGTCATAATAGCCCAATAGCTATGCCCTTATGGACACTTAAGATGATGCTAAGTGAAATGAGCTCCATGTTATGGAAACAAGTGGTATATCATTATTGTAATTATTTTCAACATGCGATATGAATCCGTACCCTTTTTATTTTCTCTCGTATTCCCTTCCTGTGGTTTTACCCCCACTATCACTGTATCTCATCTGAGCACCCTGGATACTGTATATACGTGTATTAGAGCTAGGGAAGAGAAAGTAAATATCAAAATCAATAGACAAAGATAAAAATACAAACAACTCCAAACACAATACTCACAAAACCATTTGGTGTAAACCAACCATACAACTCGTGGGTGGAAGGGGAAGCAGGAGGGAAGAGGTAGGCATGTGGAGGGGAGGAGGAGTTAACATGTTGGACAAGAAATGTACTCACTGCATTATATATGAAATTGTAACCCCTCTGTACTTCACTTTGACAATAAAGGAGAAAAAAGACAATAAATATCTTTGAAAGATTCTGAAACACCTAACATTTTTTAGAGTTATGACATATAATGCTTAAGATTCTCATGTTAAAAAGTAACATTTAGAATCAACACTCTCTTTCTCTGGCAATAGGAAAACTACCAACACATACACTGTGAATAAAGGTAAACATTTCCCTCAAAGAACTGCTAATCACCATACATTTCCTTTCTTCATTCCTGTTATTTACTTCAGCCATTCTCTGGCCATAATCTGAGTGAAACCAGCCAAAAGGTACAGACACTGAGGCAGGAAGGGACAGATAGCATGAACACACCAAGGTGGCTGAGGCCTGAGCTATTTTGGATACTATAACCTCAACATTAGGCACAGGTAGTGAGAGAGGAAGAGAGAGACCAGGAAAAGTAGAAGCCAAATGGCTGCTAGGTATAAAAATCTAGAGAAGTGTGGACTTAAGACAGTTGTCAGAAGCTGCAACACAAAAATGAATAAGATGGAAATTAGATGGGATGTTCAAGGAAATAACCAAACGAGAACATACAACAAAATAAGTCAAAGCTAGGACAGCGAAAAGAGTAGTGCAAAATTTGGGAGGTGGACAACCTATCCTGCGTTTATTAAAAAAAAATGGCTTCTGCACAAGCACAAACATCTCTCCAGCCTTCCTTCTCTCTCTACACATAGAATAAGCATTCCCTCCTCTGTAGCCTTTGCAAACAAGAGACACGCGATATTTTTGTTAGATAATGAAACAAATACCAGTGATGAGCCAAAAACTTAAATAGAGTAAAAGAGTTGGGACAGCACTGTGTTCACTCTATGAGAAATATCCAACAGGAATGTGCAGTGTCTTTATTCAACCACAGTTGTTTATTCGAATCACAAAGTCTAATGATTAAAGCATGTCTTCAACTCTCTCATATCTTGCTATTCTATTTATTCTTGTGTTATACATTTACAATGACCACTCTTAGGAATCTAGAAAGTTCTGAGGAAGAACTGGGGTAGGGGGGTGGTGCTTATGATTACTTCCCAAAGCATAAGGGTGAAAAACAGCAGCTCATCAAGTGGGGGCAAGGGGAGAGCGGGAGACAAATGAAGGGGAAGGGGGGGAATGTAGTCAAGAATTCATTGTACATACTACAAAAGTAAGAAAATGGAAAGGGTGGGCAGAGGAAGGAGGGGCAAGAATGTTGAAAGGGGTGAGGTGGGTTAAGATCTGCCATATTCATAAACTGCTTTGTCAAATGGCAACTCCTTTGCACAAATACTTAAAGATAGTTTTTGTAAGAACTCAGAAGCTCTTCCCTTCACAGTAGTAGGACAAATTATTAGTTCCTACGCACAGGGACTAGAGTCTTTCAGGTCAGTTGTGTTTTGGTGGGGTTTTGGTTTTTGAGCCAGCACTGAAAATTGAACTCAGAGACTGGGCTATGTCCCTTAGCTTTGTCACTCCATGCTGGCATGCTACCCCTTGAGAAATAGCACCATTTCTGGTACTTTGGTGGTTCATGGAGGATGGATGTCATGGATTTCCCTGCCCAGGGCGGGTTTCAAAGCACAATCCTCCAATCTCATGAGGATCTGGGATTACAGGCCTGAGCCACAGGCTCCAGTTTCTAATGAGCTTTGGTCATCAAAAAAGGGATAGTATAATTTTAAGGTTCACAGACATTAGTGCTACCTTTGGATCCTATTATATAAAGCCCCAAAGACCTGTCTTTTAAATAACTAATCAAATAAAAAAT
>NW_025960751.1:0-45938 GCF_023159225.1 Perognathus longimembris pacificus | reverse complement strand
TGCTGGGAAGCCTCTGGGCAGTGCCCATATGGTTTGGAGCTCTGTGACATGGCCAGGTACTAGGCGCCTCCTG
The DNA here is from genome assembly GCF_023159225.1 of Perognathus longimembris pacificus. Taxonomy (NCBI): domain Eukaryota; kingdom Metazoa; phylum Chordata; class Mammalia; order Rodentia; family Heteromyidae; genus Perognathus; species Perognathus longimembris. Next base: position 45,865 of record NW_025960751.1, on the reverse strand, counting down.
CTGACTTGAGCCAGTGTTCCAAATGGAGTTGCCATAGCAAAAAGGGCACAGGGCCCCCTTGGGGGTTTGCTGTAAGTTCTCACTAGTTCTCACAGGCCTTCAGGGATGCACAGGATGTGTAGAGCCGCACATCCCTCCCCTGACCATTCTGCTGGGAACGGCTTGGGCCAGGGTCCTAGGCAAATACACTTTCCACCTCCCCTCCTGCTCCATCTTCCCACATCCTGGTTGAACCCGTGTGACACAGCTCCCCACCGCCTCTGCCCTTGCCATTCCTGGAAGTGGCTGGTGTATGGATCCACCACCTCTCTCACAATCAACCTCATCTCTCTTGCTGAGAGCATAAGGGAGATACAAGATTAGCAGGTCAGCGAATCTGGGCATCTCCTTTCTACGCTAGTGTCTGCTTAACTCTTGTCTTCCCGCTTGCCTTGGCCTCTCTGGCCCAGATCCCTGCCTGCTACTTCCTGCTATTGAGCAGCCAAGGATTATACTGGCTAGAGGCAGGAGCTGGCAATCCTGGTGCCCGTGGCTCACAGCCATATGTTTTAGGCTCCTTCAGGAAGCTCTGCTAAGACACCAGGGAAAGGGATATCTGACCCTTCCCTGCCGTGACCAAGGCACACTAGCACCCAGCAATGAAATTCATAGGCAGCATCATCACTGCCATGCAGATATCCAAGAGCAGAGGCAGCTTGGCATCAAGTACGGAGACCTTCGTGTAGAGGACAGCACAAGAGGGGAGCCTTCGCCATATGATTGGTTTCCGGGAACTTCAAAAAAACAAGTAACGTGTAAACACTTTGAACTCCCTCTGTCCATCCTCATACCTGACACACTCCTGCAACCGCACATGAACAAAAAATTCCTCACAGGCGAGCCGACTCTCTCTCTCTCTCTCTTTCTCTCTCTTCCTTCCCGCCACCCCCCACATGCTCACTATAACACACTGTGCGGGTCCTCCTGGATCTACATCCACATACCTATTTGCACATATGCAGACTTAGGCTTAGGAAGCACACTCTTGTACAGCATCAGGAACACACGCATGTAGGCAAGCAGGGGCACACACACGCACACGTGAGCGCACCCAGTACACAGTGGCTTGGAAGGTGCTAAGGGGTTTTCGAGCACTGTGTCCTACTTGCTCAAGTCCAGAGTGTTGTTCTCGTGGTGGCGGGGCTAAGGAGCCCAGCGCTGCTTACTGGACAGTCCATTGGCACTTGGGCCTCCCCCTGCTGTCCTCACCAGTCTCCCCATTCCCTGAACCATGCAGCTTCGGAGACCTGGGTAGCAACAAACTCTTCGGGAAAGCAATCAAGGCAGAAATGTCAATGTAACAGGACCACATGATTACGCCCCAGTAGTGCCCCACCCAAGGATGGCATTCGTTACCCCTCAGGTCTACACCCTAAAGCCCAGCGCTGCGCGCAGAGAATGGGGCAGGCCTGTGCCCCAGAATCCCTTGCCTCTTCTCCCTTCTACTTGGTCCCAGGGTGGTGGGGCGCCCAACCTGGCCTTCCTAGCCACCACCTGCCATCTGCAGCTGAGTTCCTGAGGCTTGTCCCCTGCACACATACCTCCTTTGCTGATAACTCCCTCCGAGTTCTCTCTCCTAGCCCTCCTGTCCCTGCCTTGCTGCTCTGGACTGCTTTCAACTCACACATGCCTCTGCGTCACTGCCTCTTTGCCTCTGCCTCTGCTTCCCAATTTCCCCCTCCTCCTCTTGAGGTTCACAGGCTGCACACCTCCCCATGCACCTCTTCACTTCTTCTGGGGAAATTACAACTGCCTCACCCTGGCCTGGCCCTTCTTATCTTCTCCAAATCTCCCTCTGCTCTCACCCTCTGCACACCTGGGATCTCTCAGTCCTCTGGTGAACACCAATCCCCATTTATCTAATCTGTTGTCTGCCTGCTCTGTGCCCAAGACCCTCTGCTCCTTTTTTGTGCACAGGAGGTTTGTGACAAAGGTAGGAGGGAAGCGGCACTCCTTTCCTGCCTTCTGGTTTTATGACTGACATCCGATTGGTCTGGAAACGGCCTCTGCCCCCTTGGCCAAGACCACCTGAAGACCTTGCCTGGCTTGCTAGGCAGCAGCCCTGTGTTTTTCTGAGCAGGAAGGTCTGCACATATGCGACCCACTATGCAGAAAAGCCTCCAGGGGGTGGCCGGATGTTTTGTTTCTCCATTCCTTGCCCACTTTGTTGATGTGTGCTTTCATTTGCATTCCAACAGGAACAGCCTTAAGGGAGGGGTAGTGAGGCTGCTTAGAGGTAGGCAGTTGGTGCTCACAGGCCAGCAGGGACTCCTGGTGCCTCACTAACAGTGCATTTGCACCTGGGGTGCTGGGAAGCCTCTGGGCAGTGCCCATATGGTTTGGAGCTCTGTGACATGGCCAGGTACTAGGCGCCTCCTGCTGACTTGAGCCAGTGTTCCAACTGGAGTTGCCATAGCACAAAGGGCACAGGGCCCCTTGGGAGTTTGCTGTAAGTTCTCACTAGTTCTCACAGGCCTTCGGGGATGCACAGGATGTGTAGAGCCGCACATCCCTCCCCTGACCATTCTGCTGGGAACGGCTTGGGCCAGGGTCCTAGGCAAATACACTTTCCACCTCCCCTCCTGCTCCATCTTCCCACATCCTGGTTGAACCCGTGTGACACAGCTCCCCACCGCCTCTGCCCTTGCCAGTCCTGGAAGTGGCTGGTGTATGGATCCACCACCTCTCTCACAATCAACCTCATCTCTCTTGCTGAGAGCATAAGGGAGATACAAGATTAGAAGGTCAGCGAATCTGGGCATCTCCTTTCTACGCTAGTGTCTGCTTAACTCTTGTCTTTCCGATTGCCTTGGCCTCTCTGGCCCAGATCCCTGCCTGCTACTTCCTGCTATTGAGCAGCCAAGGATTATACTGGCTAGAGGCAGGAGCTGGCAATCCTGGTGCCCGTGGCTCACAGCCATATGTTTTAGGCTCCTTCAGGAAGCTCTGCTAAGACACCAGGTAAAGGGATATCTGACCCTTCCCTGCCGTGACCAAGGCACACTAGCACCCAGCAATGATATTCATAGGCAGCATCATCACTGCCATGCAGATCTCCAAGAGCAGAGGCAGCTTGGCATCAAGTACGGAGACCTTTGTGTAGAGGACAGCACAAGAGGGGAGCCTTCGCCATATGATTGGTTTCCGGGAACTTCAAAAAACAAGTAACGTGTAAACACTTTGAACTCCCTCTGTCCAACCTCATACCTGACACACTCCTGCAACCGCACATGAACAAAAAATTCCTCACAGGCGAGCCGACTCTCTCTCTCTCTCTCTCTTTCTCTCTCTTCCTCCCCGCCACACCCACATGCTCACTATAACACACTGTGCCGGGTCCTCCCGGATCTACATCCACATACGTATTTGCACATATGCAGACTTAGGCTTAGTAAGCACACTCTTGTACAGGATCAGGAACACACGCTTGTGGGCAAGCAGGGGCACACACACGCACACGTGAGCGCACCCAGTACACAGTGGCTTGGAAGGTGCTAAGGGGCTTTGGAGGACTGTGTCCTACTTGCTCAGGTCCAGGGTGTTGTTCTCGTGGTGGGCGTGGCTAAGGAGCCCAGCGCTGCTTACTGGACAATCCATTGGCACTTGGGCCTCCCCCTGCTGTCCTCACCAGTCTCCCATTCCCTGAACCATGCAGCTTCGGAGACCTGGGTAGCAACAAACTCTTCGGGAAAGCAATCAAGGCAGAAATGTCAATGTAACAGGACCACATGATTACGCCCCAGTAGTGCCCCAACCAAAGATGGCATTCGTTACCCCTCAGGTCTACACCCTAAAGCCCAGCGCTGCGCGCAGAGAATGGGGCAGGCCTGTGCCCCAGAATCCCTTGCCTCTTCTCCCTTCTACTTGGTCCCAGGGTGGTGGGGCGCCCAACCTGGCCTTCCTAGCCACCACCTGCCATCTGCAGCTGAGTTCCTGAGGCTTGTCCCCTGCACACATACCTCCTTTGCTGATAACTCCCTCCGAGTTCTCTCTCCTAGCCCTCCTGTCCCTGCCTTGCTGCTCTGGACTGCTTTCAACTCACACATGCCTCTGCGTCACTGCCTCTTTGCCTCTGCCTCTGCTTCCCAATTTCCCCCTCCTCCTCTTGAGGTTCACAGGCTGCACACCTCCCCATGCACCTCTTCACTTCTTCTGGGGAAATTACAACTGCCTCACCCTGGCCTAGCCCTTCTTATCTTCTCCAAATCTCCCTCTGCTCTCACCCTCTGCACACCTGGGATCTCTCAGTCCTCTGGTGAACACCAATCCCCATTTATCTAATCTGTTGTCTGCCTGCTCTGTGCCCAAGCCCCTCTGCTCCTTTTCTGTGCACAGGAGGTTTGTGACAAAGGTAGGAGGGAAGCAGCACTCCTTTCCTGCCTTCTGGTTTTATGACTGACATCCGATTGGTCTGGAAACGGCCTCTGCCCCCTTGGCCAAGACCACCTGAAGACCTTGCCTGGCTTGCTAGGCAGCAGCCCTGTGTTTTTCTGAGCAGGAAGGACTGCACATATGCGACCCACTATGCAGAAAAGCCTCCAGGGGGTGGCCGGATGTTTTGTTTCTCCATTCCTTGCCCACTTTGTTGATGTGTGCTTTCATTTGCATTCCAACAGGAACAGCCTTAAGGGAGGGGTAGTGAGGCTGCTTAGAGGTAGGCAGTTGGTGCTCACAGGCCAGCAGGGCCTCCTGGTGCCTCACTAACAGTGCATTTGCACCTGGGGTGCTGGGAAGCCTCTGGGCAGTGCCCATATGGTTTGGAGCTCTGTGACATGGCCAGGTACTAGGCGCCTCCTGCTGACTTGAGCCAGTGTTCCAACTGGAGTTGCCATAGCAAAAAGGGCACAGGGCCCCTTGGGGGTTTGCTGTAAGTTCTCACTAGTTCTCACAGGCCTTCGGGGATGCACAGGATGTGTAGAGCCGCACATCCCTCCCCTGACCATTCTGCTGGGAACGGCTTGGGCCAGGGTCCTAGGCAAATACACTTTCCACCTCCCCTCCTGCTCCATCTTCCCACATCCTGGTTGAACCCGTGTGACACAGCTCCCCACCGCCTCTGCCCTTGCCAATCCTGGAAGTGGCTGGTGTATGGATCCACCACCTCTCTCACAATCAACCTCATCTCTCTTGCTCAGAGCATAAGGGAGATACAAGGTTAGCAGGTCAGCGAATCTGGGCATCTCCTTTCTGCGCTAGTGTCTGCTTAACTCTTGTCTTTCCGATTGCCTTGGCCTCTCTGGCCCAGATCCCTGCCTGCTACTTCCTGCTATTGAGCAGCCAAGGATTATACTGGCTAGAGGCAGGAGCTGGCAATCCTGGTGCCCGTGGCTCACAGCCATATGTTTTAGGCTCCTTCAGGAAGCTCTGCTAAGACACCAGGTAAAGGGATATCTGACCCTTCCCTGCCGTGACCAAGGCACACTAGCACCCAGCAATGATATTCATAGGCAGCATCATCACTGCCATGCAGATCTCCAAGAGCAGAGGCAGCTTGGCATCAAGTACGGAGACCTTTGTGTAGAGGACAGCACAAGAGGGGAGCCTTCGCCATATGATTGGTTTCCGGGAACTTCAAAAAACAAGTAACGTGTAAACACTTTGAACTCCCTCTGTCCAACCTCATACCTGACACACTCCTGCAACCGCACATGAACAAAAAATTCCTCACAGGCGAGCCGACTCTCTCTCTCTCTCTCTCTTTCTCTCTCTTCCTCCCCGCCACCCCCACATGCTCACTATAACACACTGTGCCGGGTCCTCCTGGATCTACATCCACATACCTATTTGCACATATGCAGACTTAGGCTTAGTAAGCACACTCTTGTACAGGATCAGGAACACACGCTTGTGGGCAAGCAGGGGCACACACACGCACACGTGAGCGCACCCAGTACACAGTGGCTTGGAAGGTGCTAAGGGGCTTTGGAGGACTGTGTCCTACTTGCTCAAGTCCAGGGTGTTGTTCACGTGGTGGGCGTGGCTAAGGAGCCCAGCGATGCTTACTGGACAATCCATTGGCACTTGGGCCTCCCCCTGCTGTCCTCACCAGTCTCCCATTCCCTGAACCATGCAGCTTCGGAGACCTGGGTAGCAACAAACTCTTCGGGAAAGCAATCAAGGCAGAAATGTCAATGTAACAGGACCACATGATTACGCCCCAGTAGTGCCCCAACCAAAGATGGCATTCGTTACCCCTCAGGTCTACACCCTAAAGCACAGCGCTGCGCGCAGAGAATGGGGCAGGCCTGTGCCCCAGAATCCCTTGCCTCTTCTCCCTTCTACTTGGTCCCAGGGTGGTGGGGCGCCCAACCTGGCCTTCCTAGCCACCACCTGCCATCTGCAGCTGAGTTCCTGAGGCTTGTCCCCTGCACACATACCTCCTTTGCTGATAACTCCCTCCGAGTTCTCTCTCCTAGCCCTCCTGTCCCTGCCTTGCTGCTCTGGACTGCTTTCAACTCACACATGCCTCTGCGTCACTGCCTCTTTGCCTCTGCCTCTGCTTCCCAATTTCCCCCTCCTCCTCTTGAGGTTCACAGGCTGCACACCTCCCCATGCACCTCTTCACTTCTTCTGGGGAAATTACAACTGCCTCACCCTGGCCTAGCCCTTCTTATCTTCTCCAAATCTCCCTCTGCTCTCACCCTCTGCACACCTGGGATCTCTCAGTCCTCTGGTGAACACCAATCCCCATTTATCTAATCTGTTGTCTGCCTGCTCTGTGCCCAAGCCCCTCTGCTCCTTTTCTGTGCACAGGAGGTTTGTGACAAAGGTAGGAGGGAAGCAGCACTCCTTTCCTGCCTTCTGGTTTTATGACTGACATCCGATTGGTCTGGAAACGGCCTCTGCCCCCTTGGCCAAGACCACCTGAAGACCTTGCCTGGCTTGCTAGGCAGCAGCCCTGTGTTTTTCTGAGCAGGAAGGACTGCACATATGCGACCCACTATGCAGAAAAGCCTCCAGGGGGTGGCCGGATGTTTTGTTTCTCCATTCCTTGCCCACTTTGTTGATGTGTGCTTTCATTTGCATTCCAACAGGAACAGCCTTAAGGGAGGGGTAGTGAGGCTGCTTAGAGGTAGGCAGTTGGTGCTCACAGGCCAGCAGGGCCTCCTGGTGCCTCACTAACAGTGCATTTGCACCTGGGGTGCTGGGAAGCCTCTGGGCAGTGCCCATATGGTTTGGAGCTCTGTGACATGGCCAGGTACTAGGCGCCTCCTGCTGACTTGAGCCAGTGTTCCAACTGGAGTTGCCATAGCAAAAAGGGCACAGGGCCCCTTGGGGGTTTGCTGTAAGTTCTCACTAGTTCTCACAGGCCTTCGGGGATGCACAGGATGTGTAGAGCCGCACATCCCTCCCCTGACCATTCTGCTGGGAACGGCTTGGGCCAGGGTCCTAGGCAAATACACTTTCCACCTCCCCTCCTGCTCCATCTTCCCACATCCTGGTTGAACCCGTGTGACACAGCTCCCCACCGCCTCTGCCCTTGCCAATCCTGGAAGTGGCTGGTGTATGGATCCTCCACCTCTCTCACAATCAACCTCATCTCTCTTGCTCAGAGCATAAGGGAGATACAAGGTTAGCAGGTCAGCGAATCTGGGCATCTCCTTTCTGCGCTAGTGTCTGCTTAACTCTTGTCTTTCCGATTGCCTTGGCCTCTCTGGCCCAGATCCCTGCCTGCTACTTCCTGCTATTGAGCAGCCAAGGATTATACTGGCTAGAGGCAGGAGCTGGCAATCCTGGTGCCCGTGGCTCACAGCCATATGTTTTAGGCTCCTTCAGGAAGCTCTGCTAAGACACCAGGTAAAGGGATATCTGACCCTTCCCTGCCGTGACCAAGGCACACTAGCACCCAGCAATGATATTCATAGGCAGCATCATCACTGCCATGCAGATCTCCAAGAGCAGAGGCAGCTTGGCATCAAGTACGGAGACCTTTGTGTAGAGGACAGCACAAGAGGGGAGCCTTCGCCATATGATTGGTTTCCGGGAACTTCAAAAAACAAGTAACGTGTAAACACTTTGAACTCCCTCTGTCCAACCTCATACCTGACACACTCCTGCAACCGCACATGAACAAAAAATTCCTCACAGGCGAGCCGACTCTCTCTCTCTCTCTCTCTTTCTCTCTCTTCCTCCCCGCCACCCCCACATGCTCACTATAACACACTGTGCCGGGTCCTCCTGGATCTACATCCACATACCTATTTGCACATATGCAGACTTAGGCTTAGTAAGCACACTCTTGTACAGGATCAGGAACACACGCTTGTGGGCAAGCAGGGGCACACACACGCACACGTGAGCGCACCCAGTACACAGTGGCTTGGAAGGTGCTAAGGGGCTTTGGAGGACTGTGTCCTACTTGCTCAAGTCCAGGGTGTTGTTCTCGTGGTGGGCGTGGCTAAGGAGCCCAGCGCTGCTTACTGGACAATCCATTGGCACTTGGGCCTCCCCCTGCTGTCCTCACCAGTCTCCCATTCCCTGAACCATGCAGCTTCGGAGACCTGGGTAGCAACAAACTCTTCGGGAAAGCAATCAAGGCAGAAATGTCAATGTAACAGGACCACATGATTACGCCCCAGTAGTGCCCCAACCAAAGATGGCATTCGTTACCCCTCAGGTCTACACCCTAAAGCCCAGCGCTGCGCGCAGAGAATGGGGCAGGCCTGTGCCCCAGAATCCCTTGCCTCTTCTCCCTTCTACTTGGTCCCAGGGTGGTGGGGCGCCCAACCTGGCCTTCCTAGCCACCACCTGCCATCTGCAGCTGAGTTCCTGAGGCTTGTCCCCTGCACACATACCTCCTTTGCTGATAACTCCCTCCGAGTTCTCTCTCCTAGCCCTCCTGTCCCTGCCTTGCTGCTCTGGACTGCTTTCAACTCACACATGCCTCTGCGTCACTGCCTCTTTGCCTCTGCCTCTGCTTCCCAATTTCCCCCTCCTCCTCTTGAGGTTCACAGGCTGCACACCTCCCCATGCACCTCTTCACTTCTTCTGGGGAAATTACAACTGCCTCACCCTGGCCTAGCCCTTCTTATCTTCTCCAAATCTCCCTCTGCTCTCACCCTCTGCACACCTGGGATCTCTCAGTCCTCTGGTGAACACCAATCCCCATTTATCTAATCTGTTGTCTGCCTGCTCTGTGCCCAAGCCCCTCTGCTCCTTTTCTGTGCACAGGAGGTTTGTGACAAAGGTAGGAGGGAAGCAGCACTCCTTTCCTGCCTTCTGGTTTTATGACTGACATCCGATTGGTCTGGAAACGGCCTCTGCCCCCTTGGCCAAGACCACCTGAAGACCTTGCCTGGCTTGCTAGGCAGCAGCCCTGTGTTTTTCTGAGCAGGAAGGACTGCACATATGCGACCCACTATGCAGAAAAGCCTCCAGGGGGTGGCCGGATGTTTTGTTTCTCCATTCCTTGCCCACTTTGTTGATGTGTGCTTTCATTTGCATTCCAACAGGAACAGCCTTAAGGGAGGGGTAGTGAGGCTGCTTAGAGGTAGGCAGTTGGTGCTCACAGGCCAGCAGGGCCTCCTGGTGCCTCACTAACAGTGCATTTGCACCTGGGGTGCTGGGAAGCCTCTGGGCAGTGCCCATATGGTTTGGAGCTCTGTGACATGGCCAGGTACTAGGCGCCTCCTGCTGACTTGAGCCAGTGTTCCAACTGGAGTTGCCATAGCAAAAAGGGCACAGGGCCCCTTGGGGGTTTGCTGTAAGTTCTCACTAGTTCTCACAGGCCTTCGGGGATGCACAGGATGTGTAGAGCCGCACATCCCTCCCCTGACCATTCTGCTGGGAACGGCTTGGGCCAGGGTCCTAGGCAAATACACTTTCCACCTCCCCTCCTGCTCCATCTTCCCACATCCTGGTTGAACCCGTGTGACACAGCTCCCCACCGCCTCTGCCCTTGCCAATCCTGGAAGTGGCTGGTGTATGGATCCTCCACCTCTCTCACAATCAACCTCATCTCTCTTGCTCAGAGCATAAGGGAGATACAAGGTTAGCAGGTCAGCGAATCTGGGCATCTCCTTTCTGCGCTAGTGTCTGCTTAACTCTTGTCTTTCCGATTGCCTTGGCCTCTCTGGCCCAGATCCCTGCCTGCTACTTCCTGCTATTGAGCAGCCAAGGATTATACTGGCTAGAGGCAGGAGCTGGCAATCCTGGTGCCCGTGGCTCACAGCCATATGTTTTAGGCTCCTTCAGGAAGCTCTGCTAAGACACCAGGTAAAGGGATATCTGACCCTTCCCTGCCGTGACCAAGGCACACTAGCACCCAGCAATGATATTCATAGGCAGCATCATCACTGCCATGCAGATCTCCAAGAGCAGAGGCAGCTTGGCATCAAGTACGGAGACCTTTGTGTAGAGGACAGCACAAGAGGGGAGCCTTCGCCATATGATTGGTTTCCGGGAACTTCAAAAAACAAGTAACGTGTAAACACTTTGAACTCCCTCTGTCCAACCTCATACCTGACACACTCCTGCAACCGCACATGAACAAAAAATTCCTCACAGGCGAGCCGACTCTCTCTCTCTCTCTCTCTTTCTCTCTCTTCCTCCCCGCCACCCCCACATGCTCACTATAACACACTGTGCCGGGTCCTCCTGGATCTACATCCACATACCTATTTGCACATATGCAGACTTAGGCTTAGTAAGCACACTCTTGTACAGGATCAGGAACACACGCTTGTGGGCAAGCAGGGGCACACACACGCACACGTGAGCGCACCCAGTACACATAGGCTTGGAAGGTGCTAAGGGGCTTTGGAGGACTGTGTCCTACTTGCTCAAGTCCAGGGTGTTGTTCTCGTGGTGGGCGTGGCTAAGGAGCCCAGCGCTGCTTACTGGACAATCCATTGGCACTTGGGCCTCCCCCTGCTGTCCTCACCAGTCTCCCATTCCCTGAACCATGCAGCTTCGGAGACCTGGGTAGCAACAAACTCTTCGGGAAAGCAATCAAGGCAGAAATGTCAATGTAACAGGACCACATGATTACGCCCCAGTAGTGCCCCAACCAAAGATGGCATTCGTTACCCCTCAGGTCTACACCCTAAAGCCCAGCGCTGCGCGCAGAGAATGGGGCAGGCCTGTGCCCCAGAATCCCTTGCCTCTTCTCCCTTCTACTTGGTCCCAGGGTGGTGGGGCGCCCAACCTGGCCTTCCTAGCCACCACCTGCCATCTGCAGCTGAGTTCCTGAGGCTTGTCCCCTGCACACATACCTCCTTTGCTGATAACTCCCTCCGAGTTCTCTCTCCTAGCCCTCCTGTCCCTGCCTTGCTGCTCTGGACTGCTTTCAACTCACACATGCCTCTGCATCACTGCCTCTTTGCCTCTGCCTCTGCTTCCCAATTTCCCCCTCCTCCTCTTGAGGTTCACAGGCTGCACACCTCCCCATGCACCTCTTCACTTCTTCTGGGGAAATTACAACTGCCTCACCCTGGCCTAGCCCTTCTTATCTTCTCCAAATCTCCCTCTGCTCTCACCCTCTGCACACCTGGGATCTCTCAGTCCTCTGGTGAACACCAATCCCCATTTATCTAATCTGTTGTCTGCCTGCTCTGTGCCCAAGCCCCTCTGCTCCTTTTCTGTGCACAGGAGGTTTGTGACAAAGGTAGGAGGGAAGCAGCACTCCTTTCCTGCCTTCTGGTTTTATGACTGACATCCGATTGGTCTGGAAACGGCCTCTGCCCCCTTGGCCAAGACCACCTGAAGACCTTGCCTGGCTTGCTAGGCAGCAGCCCTGTGTTTTTCTGAGCAGGAAGGACTGCACATATGCGACCCACTATGCAGAAAAGCCTCCAGGGGGTGGCCGGATGTTTTGTTTCTCCATTCCTTGCCCACTTTGTTGATGTGTGCTTTCATTTGCATTCCAACAGGAACAGCCTTAAGGGAGGGGTAGTGAGGCTGCTTAGAGGTAGGCAGTTGGTGCTCACAGGACAGCAGGGCCTCCTGGTGCCTCACTAACAGTGCATTTGCACCTGGGGTGCTGGGAACCCTCTGGGCAGTGCCCATATGGTTTGGAGCTCTGTGACATGGCCAGGTACTAGGCGCCTCCTGCTGACTTGAGCCAGTGTTCCAACTGGAGTTGCCATAGCAAAAAGGGCACAGGGCCCCTTGGAGGTTTGCTGTAAGTTCTCACTAGTTCTCACAGGCCTTCAGGGATGCACAGGATGTGTAGAGCCGCACATCCCTCCGCTGACCATTCTGCTGGGAACGGCTTGGGCCAGGGTCCTAGGCAAATACACTTTCCACCTCCCCTCCTGCTCCATCTTCCCACATCCTGGTTGAACCCGTGTGACACAGCTCCCCACCGCCTCTGCCCTTGCCAATCCTGGAAGTGGCTGGTGTATGGATCCACCACCTCTCTCACAATCAACCTCATCTCTCTTGCTCAGAGCATAAGGGAGATACAAGGTTAGCAGGTCAGCGAATCTGGGCATCTCCTTTCTGCGCTAGTGTCTGCTTAACTCTTGTCTTCCCGCTTGCCTTGGCCTCTCTGGCCCAGATCCCTGCCTGCTACTTCCTGCTATTGAGCAGCCAAGGATTATACTGGCTAGAGGCAGGAGCTGGCAATCCTGGTGCCCGTGGCTCACAGCCATATGTTTTAGGCTCCTTCAGGAAGCTCTGCTAAGACACCAGGGAAAGGGATATCTGACCCTTCCCTGACGTGACCAAGGCACACTAGCACCCAGCAATGATATTCATAGGCAGCATCATCACTGTCATGCAGATCTCCAAGAGCAGAGGCAGCTTGGCATCAAGTACGGAGACCTTTGTGTAGCGGACAGCACAAGAGGGGAGCCTTCGCCATATGATTGGTTTCCGGGAACTTCAAAAAACAAGTAACGTGTAAACACTTTGAACTCCCTCTGTCCAACCTCATACCTGACACACTCATGCAACCGCACATGAACAAAAAATTCCTCACAGGCGAGCCGACTCTCTCTCTCTCTCTTTCTCTCTCTTCCTCCCCGCCACCCCCACATGCTCACTATAACACACTGTGCCGGGTCCTCCTGGATCTACATCCACATACCTATTTGCACATATGCAGACTTAGGCTTAGGAAGCACACTCTTGTACAGCATCAGGAATGCACGCATGTAGGCAAGCAGGGGCACACACACGCACACGTGAGCGCACCCAGTACACAGTGGCTTGGAAGGTGCTAAGGGGTTTTCGAGGACTGTGTCCTACTTGCTCAAGTCCAGGGTGTTGTTCTTGTGGTGGGCGTGGCTAAGGAGCCCAGCGCTGCTTACTGGACAGTCCATTGGCACTTGGGCCTCCCCCTGCTGTCCTCACCAGTCTCCCATTCCCTGAACCATGCAGCTTCGGAGACCTGGGTAGCAACAAACTCTTCGGGAAAGCAATCAAGGCAGAAATGTCAATGTAACAGGACCACATGATTACGCCCCAGTAGTGCCCCACCCAAGAATGGCATTCGTTACCCCTCAGTTCTACACCCTAAAGCCCAGCGCTGCGCGCAGAGAATGGGGCAGGCCTGTGCCCCAGAATCCCTTGCCTCTTCTCCCTTCTACTTGGTCCCAGGGTGGTGGGGCGCCCAACCTGGCCTTCCTAGCCACCACCTGCCATCTGCAGCTGAGTTCCTGATGCTTGTCCCCTGCACACATACCTCCTTTGCTGATAACTCCCTCCGAGTTCTTTCTCCTAGCCCTCCTGTCCCTGCCTTGCTGCTCTGGACTGCTTTCAACTCACACATGCCTCTGCGTCACTGCCTCTTTGCCTCTGCCTCTGCTTCCCATTTTCCCCCTCATCCTCTTGAGGTTCACAGGCTGCACACCTCCCCATGCACCTCTTCACTTCTTCTGGGGAAATTACAACTGCCTCACCCTGGCCTAGCCCTTCTTATCTTCTCCAAATCTCCCTCTGCTCTCACCCTCTGCACACCTGGGATCTCTCAGTCCTCTGGTGAACACCAATCCCCATTTATCTAATCTGCTGTCTGCCTGCTCTGTGCCCATCCCCTCTGCTCCTTTTCTGTGCACAGGAGGTTTGTGACAAAGGTAGGAGGGAAGCAGCACTCCTTTCCTGCCTTCTGGTTTTATGACTGACATCCGATTGGTCTGGAAACGGCCTCTGCCCCCTTGGCCAAGACCACCTGAAGACCTTGCCTGGCTTGCTAGGCAGCAGCCCTGTGTTTTTCTGAGCAGGAAGGACTGCACATATGCGACCCACTATGCAGAAAAGGCTCCAGGGGGTGGCCGGATGTTTTGTTTCTCCATTCCTTGCCCACTTTGTTGATGTGTGCTTTCATTTGCATTCCAACAGGAACAGCCTTAAGGGAGGGGTAGTGAGGCTGCTTAGAGGTAGGCAGTTGGTGCTCACAGGCCAGCAGGGCCTCCTGGTGCCTCACTAACAGTGCATTTGCACCTGGGGTGCTGGGAAGCCTCTGGGCAGTGCCCATATGGTTTGGAGCTCTGTGACATGGCCAGGTACTAGGCGCCTCCTGCTGACTTGAGCCAGTGTTCCAACTGGAGTTGCCATAGCAAAAAGGGCACAGGGCCCCTTGGGGGTTTGCTGTAAGTTCTCACTAGTTCTCACAGGCCTTCGGGGATGCACAGGATGTGTAGAACCGCACATCCCTCCCCTGACCATTCTGCTGGGAACGGCTTGGGCCAGGGTCCTAGGCAAATACACTTTCCACCTCCCCTCCTGCTCCATCTTCCCACATCCTGGTTGAACCCGTGTGACACAGCTCCCCACCGCCTCTGCCCTTGCCAGTCCTGGAAGTGGTTGGTGGATGGATCCGCCACCTCTCTCACAATCAACCTCATCTCTCTTGCTGAGAGCATAAGGGAGATACAAGATTAGCAGGTCAGCGAATCTGGGCATCTCCTTTCTGCGCTAGTGTCTGCTTAACTCTTGTCTTCCCGCTTGCCTTGGCCTCTCTGGCCCAGATCCCTGCCTGCTACTTCCTGCTATTGACCAGCCAAGGATTATACTGGCTAGAGGCAGGAGCTGGCAATCCTGGTGCCTGTGGCTCACAGCCATATGTTTTAGGCTCCTTCAGGAAGCTCTGCTAAGACACCAGGGAAAGGGATATCTGACCCTTCCCTGCCGTGACCAAGGCACACTAGCTCCCAGCAATGATATTCATAGGCAGCATCATCACTGTCATGCAGATCTCCAAGAGCAGAGGCAGCTTGGCATCAAGTACGGAGACCTTTGTGTAGAGGACAGCACAAGAGGGGAGCCTTCGCCATATGATTGGTTTCCGGGAACTTCAAAAAACAAGTAACGTGTAAACACTTTGAACTCCCTCTGTCCAACCTCATACCTGACACACTCCTGCAACCGCACATGAACAAAAAATTCCTCACAGGCGAGCCGACTCTCTCTCTCTCTCTTTCTCTCTCTTCCTCCCCGCCACCCCCACATGCTCACTATAACACACTGTGCCGGGTCCTCCTGGGTCTACATCCACATACCTATTTGCACATATGCAGACTTAGGCTTAGGAAGCACACTCTTGTACAGCATCAGGAACACACGCATGTAGGCAAGCAGGGGCACACGCGCGCACACGTGAGCGCACCCAGTACACAGTGGCTTGGAAGGTGCTAAGGGGTTTTCGAGGACTGTGTCCTACTTGCTCAAGTTCAGGGTGTTGTTCTTGTGGTGGGCGTGGCTAAGGAGCCCAGCGCTGCTTACTGAACAGTCCATTGGCACTTGGGCCTCCCCTTGCTGTCCTCACCAGTCTTCCATTCCCTGAACCTTGCAGCTTCGGAGACCTGGGTAGCAACAAACTCTTCGGGAAAGCAATCAAGGCAGAAATGTCAATGTAACAGGACCACATGATTACGCCCCAGTAGTGCCCCAACCAAGGATGGCATTTTTTACCCCTCAGGTCTACACCCTAAAGCACAGCGCTGCGCGCAGAGAATGGGGCAGGCCTGTGCCCCAGAATCCCTTGCCTCTTCTCTCTTCTACTTGGTCCCAGGGTGGTGGGGCGCCCAACCTGGCCTTCCTAGCCACCACCTGCCATCTGCAGCTGAGTTCCTGAGGCTTGTCCCCTGCACACATACCTCCTTTGCTGATAACTCCCTCCGAGTTCTCTCTCCTAGCCCTCCTGTCCCTGCCTTGCTGCTCTGGACTGCTTTCAACTCACACATGCCTCTGCGTCACTGCCTCTTTGCCTCTGCCTCTGCTTCCCAATTTCCCCCTCCTCCTCTTGAGGTTCACAGGCTGCACACCTCCCCATGCACCTCTTCACTTCTTCTGGGGAAATTACAACTGCCTCACCCTGGCCTAGCCCTTCTTATCTTCTCCAAATCTCCCTCTGCTCTCACCCTCTGCACACCTGGGATCTCTCAGTCCTCTGGTGAACACCAATCCCCATTTATCTAATCTGTTGTCTGCCTGCTCTGTGCCCAAGCCCCTCTTCTCCTTTTCTGTGCACAGGAGGTTTGTGACAAAGGTAGGAGGGAAGCGGCACTCCTTTCCTGCCTTCTGGTTTTATGACTGACATCCGATTGGTCTGGAAACGGCCTCTGCCCCCTTGGCCAAGACCACCTGAAGACCTTGCCTGGCTTGCTAGGCAGCAGCCCTGTGTTTTTCTGAGCAGGAAGGACTGCACATATGCGACCCACTATGCAGAAAAGGCTCCAGGGGGTGGCCGGATGTTTTGTTTCTCCATTCCTTGCCCACTTTGTTGATGTGTGCTTTCATTTGCATTCCAACAGGAACAGCCTTAAGGGAGGGGTAGTGAGGCTGCTTAGAGGTAGGCAGTTGGTGCTCACAGGCCAGCAGGGCCTCCTGGTGCCTCACTAACAGTGCATTTGCACCTGGGGTGCTGGGAAGCCTCTGGGCAGTGCCCATATTGTTTGGAGCTCTGTGACATGGCCAGGTACTAGGCGCCTCCTGCTGACTTGAGCCAGTGTTCCAACTGGAGTTGCCATAGCAAAAAGGGCACAGGGCCCCTTGGGGGTTTGCTGTAAGTTCTCACTAGTTCTCACAGGCCTTCGGGGATGCACAGGATGTGTAGAGCCGCACATCCCTCCCCTGACCATTCTGCTGGGAACGGCTTGGGCCAGGGTCCTAGGCAAATACACTTTCCACCTCCCCTCCTGCTCCATCTTCCCACATCCTGGTTGAATCCGTGTGACACAGCTCCCCACCGCCTCTGCCCTTGCCAGTCCTGGAAGTGGCTGGTGTATGGATCCGCCACCTCTCTCACAATCAACCTCATCTCTCTTGCTGAGAGCATAAGGGAGATACAAGATTAGCAGGTCAGCGAATCTGGGCATCTCCTTTCTGCGCTAGTGTCTGCTTAACTCTTGTCTTCCCGCTTGCCTTGGCCTCTCTGGCCCAGATCCCTGCCTGCTACTTCCTGCTATTGAGCAGCCAAGGATTATACTGGCTAGAGGCAGGAGCTGGCAATCCTGGTGCCCGTGGCTCACAGCCATATGTTTAAGGCTCCTACAGGAAGCTCTGCTAAGACACTAGGGAAAGTGATATCTGACCCTTCCCTGCCTCGTCCAAGGCACACTAGCACCCAGCAACAGTATTCATAGGCGTCATTGTCACTGTCATGCAGATCTCCAAGAGCAAAGGCAGCTAGGTATCCCGGGACTCAAGTCCGGAGACCTTTGTGCAGAGGACAGCACAAAAGGGGAGACTTTGCCAAATGATTGGTGTCTGGGAACTTCAAATAAGCAAGTAAACATGCACACAATTGGAACTCCCTATGTCCAACCTCATACATGACACACTCATACAACCGCACATGAACAAAGAATTCCTCATAGGCGAGATGACTCTCTCTCTCTCTTTCTCTTTCTCCCTTCCCGCCACCTCCACATGCTCACTCATAACACACTGTGCCGGGTCCTCCTGGATCTACATCCACATACCTATTTACACATACACAGACTTTGGCTTAGTAAGCACACCCATGTACAGCATCAGGAACAAACACACACGAATGTAAGCAAGCACGGGCACACATATGCACATTTGAGCTCACCCAGTACACAGTGGCTTGGAAGGTGCTAAAGGGTTTCAGGGGTCTGTCCTACTTGCTCAAGTCAAGGGTGATATTCTTGTGGTGGGCGTGGCTAAGGAGCCCAGCGCTGCTTACTGGCCAGTCCATTGGCACTTGTGCCTCCCGCTGCTGTCCTCACCAGTATCCCGTTCCCTCAACCATGCAGCTTGGGTGACCTGGGTAGCAATAAACTTTGGGGGAAAGAAATCAAGGGAGAAATGGGAATGCAACAGGACCACAGGATTAGGCCCCCAGTAGTGCCCCAACCTGGGAAGGCATTCATTACCGCTCAGGTCTACACCAAGAAGCATGGAGCTGCAAGCAGAGAGCGGGGCAGGCCTGTGTGCCAGAATCCCTTGCCTCTTCTTCCTTCTCTTGGTCCCAAGGTGGTGGGGTGCCCATCGTGATCGTCCAACCTCGCCTTTCTTGTATGGTGCAAGTCAGTTCGCTTTTTGGCAGGAACTGACCAGGAGGGCCTCCTAACGGAGGCTCAACCTGCCCACCTTGATCTTGGGTCTGCTACTTTTGCTTCTTCACAGGAGCCAGCGGATCAGCTTAGGAGATCTCCATTTTGTAAGTCTTTTAAATATCAGGCCTGTGTGTATTGTTTCTTCTGTTTTATTGGAATTGTTTTACCTCTTGTTATTTTGTGGACTGCACAACTGACGAGACTGATAGGCATGGGCAACGTCCCTTCCACTCCCGTGGACTTGACTTTAGCCCACTGGAAGGAAGTTACTCACAATAATAGTGTAGAGATCAAGAAACGAAAGTGGGTGACTCTCTGCTCTTCTGAGTGGCTCACTTTCAAGATGGGTGGCCACCAGAAGGCACTTTTGACTTGAGTACAATTCTCAAAGTAGAGGACTATGTTTTTAATTCCTTACATAGTCACTTCGAAAAAGTTGGTAGATATCACCTTCTCTGGGCCCCTCCCGTGAGTCCGTCCCTTCTCCTTTTGTGTGAAAACTCATTTTGTTTTTTAAACACAAAGAGAATTTCAACCACCTGTCACTCATGGTCTCAATTACTTGTGGTAATACTCAGTTAGCTGCTGTTACTGTGGTGGCACTTACTAAAAACTTCATAGAGTATATTAATCAGCTATAATGTCATGATAGTATTACCATATTACTGTACAGTATTAGAAAACAGATACACAGCAGATAGTGCTTAGAAAATTTCTAAGTACTGTATGTAAGCATTTAGGTTCTTTTTTTTTTTTTTTTGGCCAGTCCTGGGCCTTGGACTAATGATTTCTCATTAGTATTACCAGGAGGGTTATATACTTAATTTAATGTTGTTTTTATTTTGCCAGTTCTGAGGCTTGAACTCAGGGCTTGAGCACTGTCCCTGAGCTGCTTTTATTCACACACACACACACACACAGCACTACTTCCACCTTTTTCTGTTTATGTGGTGGGGAGGAATGGAACCCAGGGCTTCATGCATGCTAGGTGAGCACTCTGCCGCTAAGCCACATTGCTAGTCGAATATGTTGGGTCTATTTATGATTGTTCATTATGCCAGTCCTGAGGCTTGAACTCAGGGCTTGGGTGCTGTTCTTGTGCTGAAGGCTAGCAGACTATCATTTGAACCACAGGTCCACTTCCAGCTTTTTTTGGTAGTTATTTGGAGATGAGTCTCATAGACTTTCCTGCCTGGATGGATTTGAGCTGTGAGTCTCAGCTCATAAGCTTCTGAGAAGTTAGGATTACAGGTGAGAGCCACTGGCACTTAGCAGCTACTTTTTTGTTTTTGTTGTTGTTGTTTTTACAAACTGATTGTAAAGATAAATTACAATATTTTAAGTGATGAACTGCTTTTCCTAATTCAAGTATTTTGGCATATTTTCTAGTTAATCAGTTATGTAGATGTAAAACATTACTTGGAAGATTGTTTATGTGTTTATTATGTGGAAGACAGCAATTTGCTTTCCATAATCGTTCATTCACTTGTGAAATATCTTTTCCTTCTGTAAACCAGTCTAAAGCTACAAAAATAGGTATTGAACTATTAGAATCTTATTAAACCATGTATTGTGCTCTCTCTCCTCTCCTCTCCTCTCCTGTCCTCCCCTCCCTTCCCCTCTCCTCCCCTCCACTCCTCTCCCCTGTCCTCCCCTTTTCTCTCCTCTCCTCTCCCACCACCTGTAGTAACAAGGTTTGAATTCAAGGCTTCATCCTGGCATGTATGCCCACTCAGCTGGTATTCTGCCACTTACACATCTAGCCCAGCATTTCACTGGTTAATTGGAGATGGAGTCTTTTGGACTTTACTGAATGGGCTGGCTTTGAACCCTGACCCTCTGCATCTCAGCTTGCTGAGTATCCAGGTTTACCGGTATGAGCCCCAGGTGCCTGGCTAAATCATGTGTTTTAATTTTAACACATTTTGTTATGTTCAATGTACATGGCTTAGAAATACATAATGACAGTAGTTTGTATGCAGCAAACTACATTATTCTTAGAGAATTAGAGAACTAGAGTGCACATTTTGGTATTGAGATTTTCTTTAAAAAAATAAATGAGTAGAACCCTTGAAAGGACAATGAAATATAATATGATGGTCCCATATGTATATGAAGAAGTGTGATGTAAAACACAATGAGTTGCATGGTCCTAGATGCTATGAATTCTGAGGATCCAACAATGAGGTGTGAGCTTTCATACAGCTCGGCTTTCTAAAAATTGTTGGTAATTGATCTTACATTAATTATCTCATTTCATTCCTAAAACATCCTGAATATTAGATCGGGTATGTATTGAAATCATAATTTGCGTATAAGAAAACATGGCTTAATGTATGGATCTGTGACCCCTCTGTATATCACTTTGACAATAAATAAGTAATTATATATATTTTTTTTAAAAAAAAGGAAAACACATTGAGAGGCTGCTGGCTACTCCAAGTGGAGGTGATGCTGTCTTTCTAATTATAAGGCTGAGTTTTTTGCTGGCATATGGTAGCTGTGAGGATTATTCTAAAATAAGATTCCTGATCAAAGATGGCCTTTAGAACTTTTGATATCATTGAAAACTACTAGGTCTATCATGATTGCTCTCAACCAACTAATTATGCCTATTTAGAAGTAATAATTATATGAGAGTTCAGCATTTTCCATTTTCTGAAAAACAAGAAATGTAAGGTTAGACTCATTTTCTCTATACTGATGATGATGTAGGAGCTCAATGTAGTTCAGTGCCAATGTGATCCTTTTAAATAGGACCATATGAAGTTCTGCCTGATGCTTTGCTCATTTGAGCTAAATTTAAAAATTGAAGTGTTAGGGTCTTTTTTTAATAAGTTAGCAACATATTTCTAACAAATTTTTAATCTTTTATTGGAAAACTAGCATTTTGTGGATTCTTTGTTTTTGTTATAGTTTGTGGGGCATGAACGCAGGTGCTGACCCTGAGTTCACTCACTATGTTCCTTTCTCTCTTTCTTTCTTCCTCTCTTTCTTTTCTCCCTTCCTTCCTTCCTTCCTTCCTTCCTTCCTTCCTTCCATCCTTCCTTCCTTCCTTCCTTCCTTCATTGCCAGTCCTGGACTCAGGTCCTGAGCACTGTCCCAGGCTTTTGTTTTTGTTTTGCTCAAGGCTAGTACACTACCACTTGAGCCATTGCTCCACTTCTTGCTTTTTGCTATATGTGGTGGTGAGGAATTGAACCCATGGCTTCATGTATACAAGGCAAGCACTCTACCACTAGGCCATATTCCCAGCCCTTCTTCCTTTCCTTTCAAGGCTAGTCCTCTGTCTCTTTGAGCCACAGTGCCTCTTCCAGGTTTTTGTTTTTGTTTTTTTTTGTAGTTAATTGGAGATGAGACTCTTTAACAGACATTCTTGTCTTCACTGGCATTCAACCATGATCATCAAAGGTCAGCCTTCTGAGTAGCTAGGATGACAGACAGGCATGAGCCACCAGCACCCTGTACATTGGGACACTTCTAAAATGTATGTCTTATGCTTAAATACCTCTTCTCCACTGCCTTATGGAAGGAGCCCAAATTGACCCCAGCTTCTTTTTAATTTTCACAATGCTAATGGCATTCAGCAGCAGGAATTCCTGGTTTCTAGAGAGTTGTTCTCTTCCTGTGTTCCTGTCTCTGTCTCTTCTTCCTGGAATCTTCCCCATTGGTATCTGCCTGTCAAATGGCTACCCATTCTTAATGAACTACTCAGATGTGAAGTTGAAATGATAAATCTTTGCTTTCCTTGGCCAGCCCCGCCCCACCCTGGCGGTTTCCTGTTGTTTCTGCTTGGGGCACTGGAAGGCTCAGGCCAGGGCAGGACGGGCGATGGATGGGGGGCTGGGTGGGGCAGAGCGGACAGGTGGGACAGAGGCAGTGGAGTCAAAACAGGGTAAAATGATACACGGGTGTGCAATTTGCAAGCTGGGGGTTCTGGGTGCTGAGTGCTAAATACTAGGTAGCTGGGTGCTGGGTACTGGGTGCTGGGTGGCTAGGGGCTGGTTACTGGGTGTCTGGGTGCTAGGTACTGGGTGCTGGGTGGTTGGGTGCTGGGTGACTGGGTGCTTGGTAGCTGGGTGTTGAGTAGCTGGATGGTGTGGTCTGAGTAGTTGGGTGCTGGGTACTGGTTAGATGGGTGCTGGGTGCTAGGTACTAGGTGCCTGGGGTCTGAGTAGCAGGGTTCTGGGAACTGGGTGCTCAGTAGCTGGGTACTGGCTGCTGGCTAGCTGGGTGGCTGGGTTCTGGGTGCTGGGTACTGGGTGCTGGGTAGCTGGGTACTGGGTGCTGGGTGTCTGGGTGCTGAGTAGCTGGGTGCTGGGGGCTGGTTGGCTGGGTGCTGGGTACTGGGTGCTGAGTGGTTGTGTCCTGGTGCTGGGTGGCTGGGTACTAGGTGCTGGATTAGGTGCTGGATAGCTGGGTAGCTGGGTGGCTGGGTGCTGAGTAGCTGGGTACTGGGTGCTGGGTGTCTGGGTGCTGAGTAGCTGGGTGCTGGGGGCTGGTTGGCTGGGTGCTGGGTACTGGGTGATGGGTGCTGAGTGGTTGTGTCCTGGTGCTGGGTACTGGTTGGCTGGGTACTAGGTGCTGGATTAGGTGCTGGGTAGCTGGGTAGCTGAGTGGCTGGGTGCTGAGTAGCTGGGTACTGGACGCTGATTGGCTAGGTACTAGGTACTGGGTGCTGGGTGGTTGGCGGCTGGGTGCTAGGTACTGGGTTGAGTAGCTGGGTGGCTGGGTGCTGACTAGCTGGATGCTGAGGTCCAAATAACTGGATACTGGGTGCTGAGTAGCTGAGTGCTGGGTTGCTGGGTACTTGGTGCTGGGTACCTGGGTGGTGAATAGCTGGGTGCTGGGGACTGGGTGCTGGGTGGCTAGGTACTGAGTCGCTGGGTGCTGGGTACTGGTTGGGTGCTTAGTAGTTGCATGATGGGTAATGGGGGCTAGGTGCTGAGTAGCTGCATGCTGAAGGCTGGCATCTGGGTGCTGAGTAGCTGGGTGCTGGGTGGCTGGGTGCTGGGTACTGGGTAGCTGGGTACTGGCTGGCTGGGATGCTGGGTACTGGGTGCTGGGTGGCTGGGTGCTGAGTAGCTGGGGACTGGATGCTGATTGGCTGGGTGTTGGTACTGGGTGCTGGGGGGTTAGGTGCTGGGTGGCTGGGTACTTGGTAGCTGGGTAGCTGTGTGGGTGGCTGGTTGCTGGGTAGCTGGGTAGTGGGTGGCTGGGTGCTGGGTACTGGTTCGCTGGGTGCTGAGGGCACTGAGGGTTGAGTACCTGGGTGCTCAGTACTGGGTGCTGAGTAGGTGAGTGCTGGCTGGGTACTGGGGGTTGGGGTGCTGAGTACCTGGGTGCTGAGGGCTGAGAACCTGGGTGGCTGGGTAATGGGTGCTGGGTGCTGAGTAGCTGGGTGCCGGGTGGCTGGGTGCCGGGCCGGGATTCGAGCCCCAGTCCCCCTCCTCCCCGCCCTCCCCTAGGCCCCTTGCCTGTCCGTGTGTCCGTCTGTCCGTCTCTCTCTCAGTTGTCCCTGTGTCCACCCGTCTGTCTGTCTGCCTCGGTTTCCCTGCCCATCCGTCTGTCCGTCTGTCTGTCCCCAGGCCTGGGACCCTGTGCGCCTGTCGCTCTGTGCGTCCGTCCATCTGTCTACGTTCATTGGTCCCTGTCTGTCCGTCCATCCGTCTGTCTCCTTGTCTGTCTGTCTGTCTGCCCATCTGTCTGTCCATCTGTCTCTCGCTGCATGTCAGTCTGTCCATCTGTCTCCCTGTTCGTCCATCTGTCCGTCTGTCTGTCCATCCGTCTGTCTGCCGTCCGACTGTCTCTGTGTCTGTCACACTGCTTGTGTGTCCGTCTGTGTGTCCGTCTGTCTGTCTGTCCGTCTGTCTGTCCATCTGTCTCTCTCCCTGTCTCCCTATTTGTCCATCTGTCCTCCCTGTTCGTCCGTCTGTGTCTCTGTCTTTCCATCTGTGTCTTTTCGTCCATCTGTCTGTCCATCTGTCCGTCTGTCAGTCTCCCTGTCCATCCGTCCATCTATGTCTGTCTGTCCATTTGTCCGTCTCCCTGTCTGTCTTTCCATCTGTCCGTCCATCCGACTGTCTCCTTGTCTGTCTGTCTGTCTGTCTCCCTGTCTGTCTATCTCCCTGTCCATCTGTCTGTGTCTCTCTAGCTGCCTGACTGTCCCACAGCCGGTCTAACCATCTGTCTGTCTGTTTGTCTGTCTGTGTTAGTGCCTGTTCCTGTCTGTGTGTCTCCCTCCCTGTCTCTGTGTCCACCCGTCTGTCCGTCTCACCCTTCCCCTGTGGGCAGCCGAAGCGACAGACAGTGAGCCAGGCCCTGCGGCCCAGAGAGTGACCAAGCACCCAGCACCCCTCACGGAGGCACGGGAGGAGGACTGAGGGCCTAGCACACACACAGGAGGACTGAGCACCCAGCACCTCGTGTGGAGGAACGGGAGGAGAACTGAGCGCCCAGCGCCTCCTGTGGATTCATGGGAGGAGGACTGAGCATGCAGGCCCTCGTGTGGGACACAGGACTAACTGCCCAGCACCCACATGAGAAGACTGAGCACCCAGCACTTTGTGTGGAGGCACGGGAGGACTGAGCACCCAGCACCTCATATGCAGACACCGGGGGAGGACTGAGCACCCAGCACTAACAAAGGAAGACTGAGCACCCAGCACCTTGTGTGGAGACGCCAGGGGGGACTGAGCACCCAGCATCTTGTGTGGAGATGCCGGGGGAGGACTGAGCACCCAGCACCCACGCAGGAGGACTCAGTACCCTAACCCTGGGTACGTGTGTGCATGCGGGGGGGGGGGGGCTGGGGTGACCCGGGCGGCGCCATGATCAGGGCCCAGGCTGCAGGCTCAGCTCCACCACGGGCCATGGCTCCGCCTCCTCCTCCACCTCCTCCTCCTCCTCCTCCTCCTCCTCCTCCTCCTCCCATCCCTACCTGCCTCAGTGTCTGTACCTTTTGGCTGGTTTCACTCAGATTATGGCCAGAGAATGGCTGAAGTAAATAACAGGAATGAAGAAAGGAAATGTATGGTGATTAGCAGTTCTTTGAGGGAAATGTTTACCTTTATTCACAAACAGTGTATGTGTTGGTAGTTTTCCTATTGCCAGAGAAAGAGAGTGTTGATTCTAAATGTTAGTTTTTAACATGAGAATCTTAAGCATTATATGTCATAACTCTAAAAAATGTTAGGTGTTTCAGAATCTTTCAAAAATATTTATTGTCTTTTTTCTCCTTTATTGTCAAAGTGAAGTACAGAGGGGTTACAATTTCATATATAATGCAGTGAGTACATTTCTTGTCCAACATGTTAACTCCTCCTCCCCTCCACATGCCTACCTCTTCCCTCCTGCTTCCCCTTCCACCCACGAGTTGTATGGTTGGTTTACACCAAATGGTTTTGTGAGTATTGTGTTTGGAGTTGTTTGTATTTTTATCCTTTGTCTATTGATTTTGATATTTACTTTCTCTTCCCTAGCTCTAATACACGTATATACAGTATCCAGGGTGCTCAGATGAGATACAGTGATAGTGGGGGTAAAACCACAGGAAGGGAATACGAGAGAAAATAAAAAGGGTACGGATTCATATCGCATGTTGAAAATAATTACAATAATGATATACCACTTGTTTCCATAACATGGAGCTCATTTCACTTAGCATCATCTTAAGTGTCCATAAGGGCATAGCTATTGGGCTATTATGACTTCGGCTTTGACTAGCCTAAACATGTACTAATTATTCCAAAAACATGTACTAATTATTCCAAGCACCCAGCACCCCTCACGGAGGCACGGGAGGAGGACTGAGCGCCTAGCACACACACAGGAGGACTGAGCACCCAGCACCTCGTGTGGAGGAACGGGAGGAGAACTGAGCGCCCAGCGCCTCCTGTGGATTCATGGGAGGAGAACTGAGCGCCCAGTGCCTCCTGTGGATTCATGGGAGGAGGACTGAGGACCCAGGCCCTCGTGTGGGACACAGGAGTAACTGCCCAGCACCCACATGAGAAGACTGAGCACCCAGCACTTTGTGTGGAGGCACGGGAGGACTGAGCACCCAGCACCTCATATGCAGACACCGGGGGAGGACTGAGCACCCAGCACTAACAAAGGAAGACTGAGCACCCAGCACCTTGTGTGGAGACGCCAGGGGGGACTGAGCACCCAGCATCTTGTGTGGAGATGCCGGGGGAGGACTGAGCACCCAGCACCCACGCAGGAGGACTCAGTACCCTAACCCTGGGTACGTGTGTGCATGCGGGGGGGAGGCTGGGGTGACCCCGGCGGCGCCATGATCAGGGCCCAGGCTGCAGGCTCAGCTCCACCACGGGCAATGGCTCCGCCTCCTCCTCCTCCTCCTCCTCCTCCTCCTCCTCCTCCTTCTCCTCCTCCTCATCCTCCCAGCGGAGGACAGGGGGAGGTGCACGGCTGTCCGGCTGTCCGTGTGTCCATCCGCCCATCTCTTTGTCTGTCCGTCTGTCTCCCTCTGTGTCTGTCCGTCCATCCATTTGTCCATGTGTCCGTCTGTCTCCAGGTCTGTCTGCCCGTCTGCTCATCTGTCCATCTGTCCATCCATCCGTCCGTCTGTCTGTCTCCCTGTTTCTCCGTCTGTCTGTCTGACCATCTGCTCAGTGTGTTTGTCCGTCTGTCTCCAGGTCCATCTGTCCATGACTGTCTGTCTCCCTGTGTGTCTCACTGTGTGCTCATCTGTCTGTCCGTATCCCTCTCTTGTCTATCTGTCTCCATGATGTCCATCTGTCCATCCGTCCATCTGTGTCTTTTTGTCATCTGTCTGTCTCCAGTTCTGTCTGTCTGTCTCCCTGTCCACCTGTCTGTCTGTCCTGCTCATCTGTGTCCCTGTCTGTCTGTCCATCTGCTGCTGTGTGTCTGTCTGTCCGTCTCCCTGTCTGTCTGTCTCCATGTCTGTTTGTCCATCTGTCTGCCTGTCTCTTGTCCATGCCTGTTTGTCTGTCTCCAGGTCTGTCCATCTGTCTCCCAGTCTGTCTCTCTGTCTGTTCATCTGTCCGTCCATCTCCCTGTCTCCCTGTCTGTCCGTCCGTCTGTCTTCATGTCTGTCCGTGTCTCGATTCCCATCGCTGTCTGTCTGTCACCGCCCAAGCCCCCAGCCCCCCATGTCCCTCTGTCCCTCCGTCCGTCCGTCTGTCCATCTTCACCAGTCAACTTGTCACTGACACAGGGAACGCGGGCGCTCAGGAGCCTGCAGGGCAGACGGACGGACGGGTGGATGTGGGCTCGAATCCCGGCCTCCCGCATGGCCCACAATGCGTTGCGTTCCCCCCCCCACCCTGGGGGCCCCGGGTTCAGATTCCTGCTCACCTCTGACAGCCCCAGCCCAGGCCCAGCGACCCCAGTGCTGCCGAAGCAGCAGGTGCAGCATGGCTGGCCCGGCGGGGACCCTTGAAACCTCCGACCGTGTGGGTGTGCACACACTCGGGGAGGAAGGGATGGGAGGGGGAGGGGTCACATGAAGTGGGGAGGGAGGGACACGTGACCCTCAGCTCCTTGCCCCAGCCCTCCCCACACGACTCAACCTGCAAAGGCTCCCCCCCATGTGAGGCCTCTGAGGACACTTCAAATCGCCACCTATCCACCCACAGGCCCAGAATGGTCTTGGGGACACTTGAAACCACCCCCCCCACCCAGATCCCCATTCCCCCGGGGACACTTGAAACCGCTGTGGGGGACACTCAAAACTGCCCTACATCCACTCACAGGCCCAAGGTTTTCGTGGGGACACTGGATACCGCCCTCCATCGATGCACACGCCGAGGGTTGCCTTGGAGACACTTGAAACCACCCCCTAAAGAACTGCCCCCATCATGGGACACTTGAAACTGACCCTCACCCAGACCCCCTCCCCTTGGGGACACTTGAAACCGCCCTCCATCCACCCACAGGCCCAGGGTTGCCTTGGCGACGCTTAAAACCGCCCCCTACAGAACCACTCCAACCCGGGGACACTTGAAACCGCCCTCCATCCACCCACAGGCCCAAGGTGGTCCTGGTTACACTTGAAACCACCCCCCCAAGAGCCCCTCCCCATTGGGATACTAGAAAACACCCTTGGGACACTTGAAACCGCCCTGGGTACACTTGAAACCACCCACCACAGACCCCTCCCCACCCTGGAGACACTTGAAACGAATCGCCCCAGACCCCTTCCCCCGGGAACACTTGAAACCGCCCTCCATCCACCCACAGGCCCAAAATGGTCCTGGGGACAGTTGGAACCACCCCCCCACCAGAATCTCTACTCCTGGGGACACCTGAAACCACCCTGGGGACAGTTGAAACCGCCCTCTGCTCCCCAAACTCCACCGTGTTGCTCCAGGAGCCCTAGGTCAGGGTGCGGGCTTCCCTGGCCCGGATGCACAGGCCTGGTGAGGCCCGGGTTCGAGGCCTGGCAGGGCGTAGGTGTTGTCTGAGCCTCCCAAGACCTCAATGTGGGGGGAGACTCGCCATGGGGCAGGGGTAAACTGAGGCACGGGGCGGTTCCAGGAGCACTCACCGGGGAGTCCTGGGAGACCAGCTGGCCACCATGCTAAAAGAACAGAGTACAGGCCTCAGTCAGCACTGACTGCGGGGCAGGGTGCTGGACTGTGTACTTCTGGGTGATGTGCTTAGTACTCCCACGTGCTGTGTGGAGTACTCCCCAGTGCTGGGCTGAGTACTCCCATTTCACACTAATCCTGAAACCCACCTCTCCCAACCAATACTGGACTGAGTAGTCCAGGGTGCTACAACCAGTACTCCCTGGTGCTGGACTGAGTACTTCCGGGTGCTGCACTGAGTACTCCCATCCCTCCCCGGTGCTGGACTGAGTACTCCCATCCCACACCAATCCAGAACCCCACCCCCTCCTGAACGTTGCTGGACTAAATACTCCCCGCCAGTGCTGGACCGAGTACTCCCGGGTGTTGCACTGAGTACTCCCATGCACAGGGCCAGCTGTTACCGGAAGTCGTGCTTGCTCCACTGCCTCCAGGTCCTGTGTGGCTCCCACCATACCTGCCAGCCCCGGGGGCCGCAGGCAATGCTCACGTTTCACAGGGGGTCAAAGTGTTCTGAAAACTGCCACAGATGAATGGAGGGACACCGGGTGGGGTGGGGGGGCTCGAAACTGCCCTCGGTGGTGCCAGGGATACTTGAAACTGCCCTTGTGGGTCTTGGGGGACACTCAAAACTGCCCTGGATGCTCATGGGGCCAGTGGAAACCGCCCTCCATCCACCAAGGTGCTCGTGTGGACACTTGAAACCGCCCTCAGCGGTCTCGGGGACACTAAAAACCGCCCTGGATGGTCCTGGGAAAACTTGAAGCTGCTTTTGGGGGTCATGGGGAACCCTTGAAATCGCCCTAGGTGGTCTTGGGGATACCTGAAACTGCCCTCCATGCACCAAAGTGCTCGTGGGGATACTTGAAACCACTCTCGGTGGTCTCGAGGACACAAATCCGCCCTCGGTGTTCTTGGGGACACTTTAAACTGCCCTTGGTGGTCTCTGGGATACTTGAAACCGCCCTGGGTGGTCCAGGGGGTACTGGAAACCACCCTCACCAATTTCACGGGCATAGAGCCAGGCATCCAGGAAGTGGACGGGGCCAGCGGGGCTCGAGCCGGTGACCAGGGCGTAGGTCTGGGCCCAGAGGCCAGCAAGATCGGGGAGGATGCAGCCCACCTGGAGGCCGGACTGGCACATGTCGGCCAGCACTCATGGTACAGGCTGGTCCTAGGGAGCGGTGGGGCATTAGAAACTCACAATGGCCGAAGGGGGGGACATTAGAAACCGACAGTGGCCAACAGAGGTGGCATTACAAACTGACAATGCCAAAGAGAGGCGTTAGAAACTGACAATGGCGGGATGAGCGGGGAACATTAGAAACCGACAATGGTGGGGAGGGGGCATTGAAACCGGCAGGGGTGGCCCCACCTGGAGTCCGGATCCTGAAGGAATACTGTGTCCCCTGCGGTGCCTGCGGCCCCAGTGCCCATGAGCAGTTCAGGGCCTGGGCCTCGAAGACATAACACACAAGGCCTGGGGAAACGACATGGCAGGGGGGGCGGGTGGAGGGTGGAGGGCCTGTGGGGAGACTTACCCCTGACCCTTCAACCCCACGACCTCTGACCCTTCAACCCCAAAACCCCTGACCCTTCAACCCCATGTCCCCTGACCCGTCAACCCATGACCCCTGACCAGTTCAACCCCATGATTCCTGAACTTTCAACCCAATGACCCCTGAACCTTCAACATATGACCTGTGACCCCTGACCCTCGATCCCCCCCCCTACCCGGAACCTCAGGACCTCACCCGGGTTTGTGAACCCCAGGCCTTTGGTCAGGGGCCTCCTGGCCACAGTGAGTGTAACGTCGAACTCGACTCCCTGGTACCACAGGAGATCCCAGAATTCGCAGCTACATTGTCCGACGGGGACCTTGGAGAGCGGGGGGGTCGGTGCCTTGACATAAACCGGAACACCTGGGAGATCCATTCGTCCATCCATGCCTCAACTTAGCCCCCAGAACACTAGGGAATGTGGGCCAACCCACCCCTGCCTCAGTTTACCCCCACAGCCCCCACCATTGGCCTCCCAGGGTGGGGGCCTGGTGTCTCCGTCGTGCCTCGATTGCCCCAACTGTCCAGCAGTGTGACCGACCCCTTGTTCGGGTTCACAACGATGCACCGGGCCTCTGTGGTGGTGGCCACACAGTGCAAGCTTAGCCTGTGGCTCCTGGAGTCGAAGGTCAGGCCCAGGTCAGGTACAGGGTCAGGGGTCGCAGGGCCCAAGGTTGGGGGGGTCTCAGGGGTCAGGAGGGCGCGGGGAAGCTTCCAGAAGATGGTGTGGGAGTCTCTGGTTGGGTTGGGGGGGTCACGAGGAACAAAGGTGAGAAGTCAGGATCATCCATACAAGGGTACTGTGTTCGAATCCTCCCTTGGGCTGATGGAGGAACCAGAAAGGAGGTGAGTTACCCGGATGAGCTTCAGCCATGAGGACGAGGAGGAGGAGGAGGAGGAGGAGGGGATGAAGATGGAGGCTGCAGACCAGGGGAGGATCAGGGCAGGAGGCCTGGACCTGGAGAGCACTGTGGAGAGAGCAATGGGGATGGGTGGGTGGGTGGATGATTGGGTGGATGTGTGGAAGAGTGGGTGGATTGATCGGTGGGGGGGGTGGATGGGTGGGTGGATCTATGGGTGGGTGGATGGGTGGATGGGTGGGTGGATGAATGATGGGTGGGTAGATGGGTGGGTGGATGGTTGGGTGGGTGGGTGGATGGATGGGTGGGTGGGTGGATGGGTGGGTGGATGGATGGGTGGGTGGGTGGATAATTGGGTGGGTGGGTGGGTGTTGCGTGGGTGGGTGGGGGATGGGTGCTTGATCTCATCCCTCTCTCCTTCCCCCTCCCTCTCCTCCCTGGTGGCCCCTGGCGCTTTCACACTCACTGCAGGCCATTGGCACATCGGGTCGGGTGTGGGGCAGCCAGGGTGCCCGTCTTGGTTCCGGGGGTTTGGACTGTCAGGTGTGGACCCCCGGGTGGGTGTCCTGGGGAGCTTGGGGCGGCTGGGCCCTGACGTTTCTGGGCTCCGGACGGGGAGTGGATGCCGCTTCCCCTTTCTCGCTTCTCCTGGGGGTTTCCTGGCTCCTGAGCATCTCATTCTGCTTTCTCGGGGATGGGGAAGCCAAGGCGGCACCCCGGTGAGGACAGGCCTTGGGGCCTCGGGGGTGCGGGTGCCATGCACAGACAGACAGACAGACAGACAGACCTGAGTCCTCCTTGGGTGGTGGTGCTGGGTGCTGAGTCCTCCTGGGTGGTGGTATTGTGTGCTGAGGCCTCCTGGGTGGTGGTATTGAGTGCTGAGTCCTCCTTGGGTGGTGGTGCTGGGTGCTGAATCCTCCTTGGGTGGTGCTGGGTGCGTCTCCCAGACAGAGAGACACAGTCC
Organism: Perognathus longimembris pacificus; assembly: GCF_023159225.1. Taxonomy (NCBI): domain Eukaryota; kingdom Metazoa; phylum Chordata; class Mammalia; order Rodentia; family Heteromyidae; genus Perognathus; species Perognathus longimembris. The sequence goes on along the minus strand of NW_025960751.1, from coordinate 13,399 downwards.
AGTCGGAGGAATGGAGGGGCGGACAGAGGGACGGACATGTGGATTGGGAGACGGAAAAGGAGGGACGGGCGGACACACAGACGGAGAGAGGCGCAGACACACAGACAGACGGACAGACAGGACAACATAGAGACAGACAGGGAGACAGACAGACGCACAAGAGATGGACAGACAGATGGACAGGGAGACAGACACATAGACAGATGGATGGACAGATGCAGGGGGCCCTGCACCCCGGGCGCTCTCCTGACCAGCAGGAGAGGCAAGGAGGCGCGCCCCTCCCCGCCGAGGGTGAACCCAGAATAGGTAATAAGCAGCAAGTCGCCCGCACGCAGCCCAACCCAACCTTTATGCCACAGTTAGATGGTCAGTCGACTTGGGCAGAGTTCAAGACCGCTCTCTGTTTATTGGCGCGAACCCCATCTTAAGTATGGGCAATGGCAGCAGGAAGAGGAGGGGTGTAACATACCTAGTCAGGGGCTACGATTGGCGGTCGGAGCTGTCCGTCAAGGGTGGAAGGCCATGGGACCTCCCTAAGGGGCGGCCTGAGTCTATGTCACTACCAGCAGGACCACCCCAGGTTACTGCCTAGAGCTGCCTTCCAGTTCCGGACCCCGAAGGCAGGCGGGGTTAGCCAGGATCCCTCTCCCCGGAGGCGGTGCAACAGTCACACAACTCCAGGGCGTGCACAGTCGGGGCCAGGCGGTGCGCCCCACATCTCCTCCTTTTCTGTTTAATAAGCTGGTGGATGTCCTACTCGAGAAAGCGCCTGTCTTAGGTCGTCCCCCCTGAAGGATCTTACCTGTCATTGGCTGGCCATCCTAGCTCGTCGGGCCACCCTGCCTATGAGGCTTGCCAGCCCCAGCAAAGGAACAAGGCGGGAGGAGAGGGGTCTGTGCTCAAGAGGAGGCCCTGCTATTTCTGCCTCACGCCTGTGCACTCTGGTAGGCTGCACATCCTGGAAGGGGCCATGACCAATTTCATAGGGTTCCCAAATGGCTAAAGGCAGCATAATGCTGCCAAACCACCGTTGACTGGACAGCTCTGGCTCATTGCTTAAGGACTAGGGGAAGCCTATTTGCCCTAGCATGGTCAGGTGTAAATACAGAGGCTATATAAGCACAGAGGCAAATGCAAACACAGGTCATTGGGGGTCCTCTCCACGAGGAGGAGAGGGTAGGGGAGCCACCAGCATTCCTTCCAGAGGGACCAGCCAACACAGCAAGCCTGCAGCTCCCAATGAACAGTACCCACACCTTGCTCCCTGTTGATCTTGCTAGCACCTGGCACTGGACCGTACATGGGGGGTATGGAGTGGATCGGGTGAGAGAACAGAAACACTTATTTCCTTGAAGCTTAAGAAACATAATGGGAGGGCTGAAAGTGAGGAAGTGGGTGGATGGACCTTGAATAAACATTCAGAACCATCTAGTTCTCCTTTCTGTTACAACCTAAAGCCTGCAAGACCAGAGATCTGTCACACAACTCTCCTCTATCTTATTGGCACCAAAAGGGTCCGAGGACATGTTAGATTGTTGCAGAGCCATAAATGAAGTACTCATTTTCAGTACTTGATGCACTTAGGGTACATTTGAAACCCATTTCCCTCTTCTACTTTACGCTTCTATCTCCCTAACACACCTGAAGCCAAGTTTATCATCCAATTGAGAGGAAGAGAGCAGGAGGAGGAGGAGAGCAGAGGAGGAAGAGAGCAAAGGAGGCGGAGAGCAGAGGAGGAGGAGAGCAGAGGAGAGCAGAGGAGCTCAGAGGAGTGCAGAGGAGAGCATTATTTTATTTTTGTTTGTTTTGCTCCCAGCTGGGAGGAGAGCCACAGGCTGAGGATGGTCCATGCCTGCGGGTCCCCGTGCTGAGCCCCATACAGGTCCCTCACCGCGCCTGCCTGGCACCTACTCTGCCAACTACTTGTGCAGCCGCCAGGACTGAACTTTGGAGGACTTGTCGCTACTCCTCTGGCCAGTTGTCTTGGCAGGAGGTAGAAGGTGGCCAGAGGACCCCCCCCTTACCATGCTGGGAAGAAGCCTGTGGGGAAGGGAGCAGGGTGAAAGGCTGGATCTGAAGAACCAGCCCTTCCAGGCAGCATTGCACCTGTGCCATGCCCCCGTGCACACACCCTGGCCACCCTCCTCTCCGGGGTGGCCATGATTTCGTGTCTGTAACTTGGGGTGAAAACCAACGACCTTCAGGCGAGGATCCTCACCCTGGAATCTGCTAAAAGGGCACCCTCCGTTCCCCTGCTGCCGGAGAAGGCAGATCAGCTGAAGACCATAGTCAGGTGTGTGAGGCTGGGCCTTGCTCTAGGGGGAGTTGCATGTGGATAGAATTTTGCACAGGTTCAGTCAGTCTACAGGATCCACCCTTACTGGTTATACAGTTGATTTGGGATGTGTGAGCCTCTGTGGTATCTATTTATTCAAGTCCCTTCCTTGGTTTCTCTCCAAGTCTGTGTGGAGGATCTTCCCTCTGTCTTCCTTAAGGATTGCATGTTGCAATGGCAGTAGGGGCTTTGCCCGGCTGTTTAGTTTTGTGGAGTCTGGGCTGTCAGCATTCTCAGTTGTATGGAGAATATTCATTGTAATGCTCACATCTGTTTTTCATTTGATAAGGTTAGGCCTTATCAATAGAGAATGGTAAGCACTCTTAAAAGTGAAATAAGCCCATAGATATAAAAATTCATTTAACTCGGAATTCTTTTCATATTAAAGGTTTTAAAAATTGGGAAAAAAAAGTTTTCCTTTGTTTTTTTGAGGGGGAGAGTTAACAGAGGTTGTGCTCAGATATTGATGAATGGAGAATTGAAAGGGATTCCTTTAAAGATGACTTAGACTCCAGTAGGGAGAGGGTAGTTTTTCTGCCAGTGGAGAGATGCAGTAGGTTGTGCAGCCCGAATGTGATAAAGTATGTCTACAACATTGGCTGTTATTGATAGGACACACATTGCCATGAGCTGCATTGTTAGTGCTGGAGTTTTGCCTTGGCTGTGCAGGGAGAGGGTGTGTTAGGTCCTCTCCCTGAGGGCTATATGCAGATGTCCCCACCTAATTAAGTCTCCACCCAGTTACCTGGGTAACCTGCAGACCTGGAGGCAGTAACCTTTCCCTGAGGTCACCTCATAATCCAGCTGGCCACACCCCTAGCCCCTGCCCTAGATAAAGCAGGGCTGGGTGGGGGTCGCGCTCTCTCTCTCTCTCCCCCCCCCCTCTCTCCCTTCTCTCTGGCCATGGATCATCTTGGCCACAGGCCAGCAGTTTGGTAATAAACTTTTCTCTCCTGCCCTGAATACCGCGTGGCGTTCTCCTTTACCGCTACCTACTTTAAAAACCTAACAGGGTGGTGATAGTTGAATAATGAAGAAAGGTATTCCCCAAATCTTTCAATCTATGTCAATGTTAAATTGATTTTTAAATTAAAAACAAAATTATGTCTTGAGTACTGTTAGCATTGGCTAAGATCCATGCACTTACATAAATGCTGTTTGTGCAGGCTATCAAACATTATTAACAGCACAGAGGAAGAGTCCCTGAAGAACTCACAGAACTGGGATACTACTGCTAGCTCTTAATATATCTTCTTTTCCTACAGGAATCCTACGAACACATGGCTAAACTGAGAATCCACAGAGAAAACACCTTCTGAGTGCAACTGTCCAGCAGGTAAGAAATGAAACTTAACTAGGTTCCATCTAGAGGAGAGCATTTGCAAACAAAAGATCATATGCCTGTCAGGTCTACCTGTAACAGTAACAGAGAAAGAATGCAGACCCCAACTTGCTTTAAGAAAATCAACATGTCTCCCTTTGACAGATGGTGAGTAAAGCCACAAATATTATTTTAAGCAGCATACCAGTGTCTGTGAGGGGAAAAAAAAAGAGCTAATCACCATGAAAAATATTGGCAAGGGATATACAAATTTCTTAGTATCCCGGATTGAAAAGTCATCTTCAATTTATTAAATAACTTCAGTGTTCGTGGTGTACATGGTCTGAATAGCTGTGAAGCCCTGGTGTCTAATGTTATATTAGTGCCAGAGTTTTTTGTGGTTATTATATTCGCAAGTGATCTGACCTGTAGGTAAAAATGAAGACTAAAGGAAATTAGTTCTTTATTTGTTCTCAGTACCTTGCCAGAAATATTCTTCCATGTTGTCCATTTTTTTCTGTGTAGTTATAAGAAACCATAGTGACAGTGTGTATTAGAAGGATAGAGACGAAATGGTATTGTGAATGAGCACCCCCACCCCCAACCCCGGAATCATTAAATCTTCATTCAGAGACTTCTGAGCCTTGGTTGTTGTCTGTAGACCTAACAATTTAAAAAGCTCTTGGAATATGGCCAGGGGAAGGCATTTTAGTGGATCCAATGTTATATAAGGCATCAAACTCCCATGAATGTCAAGAAGTTCTTTAGATAAACATGGTGAATGTATTTATGAACATTCTAGTTTCTTTCATCCTTATGCATGGAAAATGAGTCTTTTTCTCTCATATGGAAGAGCTCATTTCAATGTAGTCATGTGCTTCATAATGACACTTCAACCCAAGACAGGTCACAAATATAACAGTGGACCCCTAAGATTGTGTAACCTAGTGATGTCATAGCCAGCTTAGTTTGTGTGAGTGAGCTGTGTGATGTGTTGCTCAGCAGTGGGATGGCAACAGCACAGCACCTTAGAACACGCCCCAGTTATGATTAAGCTGCAGGGACTGTGAAAAACTTTGCGGCTGCTGTTCACTGCTGGCTCACGCCTGTAATCCTGGCTACTCAGTAGGTGGAGATCTGAGAAATTGCAGTTCAAAGCCAGCTCTAGTCAGCAAAGTCTATGAGACTCTTATCTCCAACAAACTAAGAAAAAGCTGGAAAAGGCACTGTGGCTCAAGTGGTAGAACGCTAGCCTTGAGCACAGAGAGGCTCAGGGATAGCACCCAAGACCCTGAGTCCAAGCCCCGGGACTGGGGATAAAAAGGACTACTGCCTGTAATTTCTTATAGTTTGCGGGTTGGTTTTTGTCTCATGATAACTAGTTCAGGCACATTTTAGACTTTTCAATTTTCAGGTTATACAGCATAAAAGCTTTTAGTATTTGCATTTAGTATTTGTATTTGACCATCTTTGAGATATATTATTTTTTCAGTGAAGGCTTTTGATGAGAAGACAAAGCGTGGATGTTTGACATTGTGTGTTTCATCCTGAGTAGTTGAGAAAGACCTCAGAAGTAAGATATTCAAGGGAAGAACTTTTCCAGGACAGGAATGAAATCACAGCTGCCCCTGCCCCATAGAGATGATGTTATTTCCCCGACAGTGGGTAGGGTAGGTATAGGACTTCACAAATCACACCTGGCAGGAAAGAGCATCTTTTGAATATACAAAAAAATCCAGACACGGGCTGTGTGTAGTGGGGGAGCTTAAATTTAATTTGAAGATTCATAACAAACTTGGTAAAAATGTTGAAAAGTGACCACACGAGTTCTATTTCCAGAGGAGATACTATTGTTTTTATGATGCTTCATGTAGGCCAGTGATTGAACTCTTTGTCATCTGGGAGAAAGCTATTATCCTTAAGAGTTTGCTGTATATTCCCTGGGATGATTATTACAGACTTTGTTTTTCCATCTTGCTTTTTTTGGGGTCAGTCCTGGGCCTTGGACTCAGGGCCTGAGCACTGTCCCTGGCTTCTTCCCGCTCAATGCTAGAACTCTGCCACCTGAGCCACAGCGCCCTTCTGGCCGTTTTCCATATATGTGGTGCTGGGGAATCGAACAGAGAGCTTCTTGCCACTAGGCCATATTCCCAGCCCTGTTTTTCCATCTTAATGTGATAAATGAATAATAAACAGCAATTCTCTTGGGTTGTTGTTTATTGGTTGCTCTATCACCTGCTTTCCTTCTTGCCACCACTAGAACTCTGCATTACATCAGTTTTTTACCTGGCTCCTTGGGAGGGAACTCTGAAGGGGCACATTCAAACACACAGAACCAGATGGGGTTTTTGGTGAGTTACAGAAATAACTCAGTTCTGCTTGTCCAATAACAAGACATCACCCAAACGCAAGGCTTTGTGTTAAAAGATTCTGGAGAAGAACCAGCTGATGCAGGATTATCTTAGGGAAGAGCTGGCTGGCCAAAAGGGCTTAGAAAGAAGATATGGCACTTCCCACCTGATTTGGCTGGAACCTCTGTTCGGCCATGTGTGACTAAGACTTGTCACCCAGACATCTGTTTGCAGGACAGAGTGAGACAAGTGTGACCTCAACTCAGTTCCTGTGGACACATGCCCATCCATTGAAGTTGACACTCTTGATGACAGGCTGAGTCTCAGAGCCAAGGGTCGGTAGCAAAGAAGCAATTTGTGTTGTTTGTACTCACTGATGGCTTCTGCTAGAACTCAGGTCTTACTGGGGTTTTCCCAGGTAGCCTCTGGTGGGAAGGCTTTGAGGACGATTTATTGAATGGCTTCTCACAGTAGGAGAGGCTCTTTGTGATTTACTTTCTATAACTAGGACAGTTTTAAGTGCTAGCAATCTTAGGATTTGTCCCCTGGGCAGAGGGACTCCAGAGCTAGAAGCCTATAAGGAATCCAGAATGAGCTGGATATGTCTAGACGGCAATCTTAGATCAGATACTAAATAATGGTGTGACTGTGATCAATGCACTTCATTTTTTCACCAGGAAAAAAAAAAGTAGAAATTCCTTCTCCATTGTACGATTTATGTAAATTGTTTGGCATATTAGTGTTTAGAGCTTAAATAATACTTCTGTTTTTTTTGTGTTGGTTTTTTTTTGTAAGTTTCTCAGAAAGACTAGGCAAATTCTCTTACCACTAAAGCTGCACCCACAGTTCATTAGTCTTTTTCTTACATTCCTTCCTCTGCTCCACAGAGGAACAAGTGGGAAATGTTGCAAAAGTTGCTCAGAACCTAAAGCTAATGTACATGGCGGTTAGTTAAACATCTGTAGGTCATTTATAAAGATAATCTTGCCTGTCAGTATCTCTTGGTGTTGTAGCAGTGGAATTTGGGGTTTTCATGATACCTAGTTTTGTCTCCAAAGTGTTCACCAAAATGACAGGGGAAACAGACCATTTAGACCGAAGCATACCGGGTAGAAAGACTTGGATTTATTGGGCATGGACTTAGTAAAGAGTGTCTTTACAGCTTCAATATGAGATGTTTACCAAAATGAGTGTCTTCTCCATCTGACTCGTAGACCTATTCAAATCAGATTTATTTATACAGTGATATTTATAACATAAAATTGGACAGTCATTATTATATCATCTTTGTCCTCAGTAGAAAGGCATATTTACCTTTTTTGTAAGATCAAGAGACGCTCTAGAAAACCAAAAGAAAATTTTCTTTTAAGAACCCCAAATAATTCATCAAAGCTATGTTTAGCAGACTTGCGTTAGCAATGGCAGAGACAAGGAAATAAACAGCTGCTATTTGTGGCTTGATCCCTGTCATACCTGACTGTCTCTAAGAGAGTAACTTGGCTCATCACTATGGCTACAGAATTCTACTTCAGGTTGTGTTCTTTGGATCTTCCATGAAGTATGCATAAAGCAGGCATATTTACAGAAAGGTTTCTCTGTCCAGCCAATGAAGAACGATGGGAATGGATACACCATTCAAGTGATAAGAACTCATTCATCAGTACCATTGGCCTCCTCAGCCTATTAGGTGTTGAAAAGATATGTCCCCAGCCATCCCAGAGGACCATGCAGAGATCATCACAGACAGGAGAAGAAGGTTCAAAAGGAGGTTTATTAGTGGGGCCATAGTTCCCATGGGAGAGGGAGCTACATGGTGTCTGCACCTTATCCAGGTGGCAGCTTCTCTCTCTGGGGGTAAAGGGGAAGTAGATAGGTAGTGAGTAGGAGTGGCTCATTAGGTATGGGTGGATCTGGGGGCTAGTGGGAGGAGCTGAGGACCTGAGGCTAAGGAAATGCTAACAGGTATAAGAACCTCTGTGGTGTCATCCATGAAGAATAGGAAATGAGAAAGCCACCTTGGCTTTTTCATTAACATGTTACACAATCTTGTGCAATCATTTCCACATATGGCTTTTTAACAAACTGGTCATATCATTGTACGTAAGAGCTGGGCAATAACGACTTAGCATCTTAGTCAATCTCTACCTAGCATAAATTCTAAACAGTACCAGATTTTGGGATTTTTTTTTTGGGGGGGTGGCAAATGAAGGCAGACTTGCCCTGCATCCTCATGAGTTTCTAGTTCCATGAGGATGACACCAAATGTTAATTTGAAAAGGACTTTCCATGTGGGATAAGCAAAATCAAGAGGAGTACATTTTGGAGCTTATAACCTAAATCTATGAAATGTTTACAATATTGGAAGTTGTTTAAATGGTTTGGTGGTAGAGAAAGAAAACTATACTTATGTTTCAGAAATTCATAATAGAAGAAAATATGGCTCCTGAGAAAAATCTGTAGGAATGGATACAAAGTTTGTTGGTTGCCTTTTGAATTTCTAAGAATTGATGGATAGGTAGATAAAGGTACACTGGTAGCTGATCTGCTGATATTCCAAATGAAAGAAACATGATATTTTTTTTCTTGGTCATGGGGCTTGAACTCTGGGCCTGGGCTCTGTCCCTGTGCTCTTCAGCTCTACTCCCTGAGCCACTTTCTAAACATGATTTTTAATATAGAATGGACAGCCTGTTCTATATGATGGTAGTCTACTCTATTCTATGAATAGTGAGAATAAAGTTGAGAACTTCTTGTGTGGAGTGTTTAACAGCTACAGGTAAAAAGTGAGACTAGAAGCCATCTGGTGGTGGCTCAGTTATTAATTCTAGCTTCTTAGGAGATTGCAATCTGAAGGTTGGGATTCAAAGCCAGCCTAGGCAGGAACTTCCATGAGTCTCTCACCTTCAATAGCCACCAAAAAGCCAAAGTAGAGCTGTGGCTCAAGTGATAGAAAGCCAGCCTTGAGCGAAAAAGTTAAGGGGCAATGCCCAGGCCCTGAGGTCAAGCCCTAGTATCAGCATACACAGAAAGTAGATACTTCTTAAGGTATCCTCTATACTTATGAAATGACTATTTACAAAGTGGGAGTAAATGCCAACAAGCGCAAGTACCCCTCATTCCCAAGTGGGAGCAGTACAGATCCTGGTGATGGATTGAGGACGCCCCAGTATGGTGATGGACGTAAATGTTCATGCTTGCTTGAGATAGAGCACTCTTCCCCCTGGTGTCAGAGCCTTTGTGTTCCTTTGCTAATCCAGTTGACTTGAGCATATAAAACTCCATGTCTTGCTGTATACATTTTCAATGATACAGAGAACAGAAACAGTTTTACCTTAAGAAACTTGAATAAGCAACTTGAGATGGTGAATGTATGGAAATGAAAATGGCAGATATTCTCCACTTCCTGTGACACAGAACAGGGCACAGTGATGAGGGTGCCCCCACGAATATCCCCAGTAAGTCTTTCTCAGGCCTACTGAATCCAAAAGGCTGGACATGACATGCTCAGTGACTTTTCTGCTGAGAGTGGACAAGGACAAGTTGCCTTTTGAAGGGGGTGTTCTTGTTTCTTCTCTTTTGTCTGCCTTGTTTACAAATGAAGAAGCTAATTCTTCCAATTCTTGCTCTGTGATGCTTGGCTTGGAACTTGAGGCCTTTTCCTTGCTTCATTTTAAGCCACTCCTCCAGTTCCTTTTTTTTTTTTTTTTGGCTTTTGAGTTATCTTTGGATAGTCTTTTGGGCTGGCCAGCCCTCCCCTTCCTCTATCTCTTCCACCTTTCTCCCTTTTCCTCTTGCCCTTTTCACTCTTCTTCCCCTTTAACTCCTCCTCCCCTCCCTCCCCTGCTTTTCATTTGATCAGGTGGTCTCAAGACTGTGCTCCTCCCTACCTCTGTTCCCCAGTATCTGGGAAACAGAAGTGTGCCACGATGTCCGGCTTCCTTTCCCTTTCTCACTGTAGTAATTCCGTTGGTAATTATGTAAAAGGATACCAATACTACATGGAGTTTCAATTCACTGTAGCTTTTTCGATGTGTAGGAGCAAGCATTCTTTCAAGGCCACAGTCCTGCTCTGCTTTTGATTGCTTTGTAAGGCTGTAAAATCAACTCTGTGACATGACCCAAATGGAAGCCATCCAAGGACCTATCATGAAAAACTGCTTGGGTGCCCTCCTTACCACGTTAGAGACTCTCTGGGGTGGTTTGGTGGAAGTGGAGAATGTGAAAACTGTTATGGATGACTGAGCTGCAGGCTGAAACCTGAAACCAGGATATGACTGGCTACACCTAGAAGCATTGCTACCTAACCTGGCTTGCCAAGATGGGTGAAGTTTGGTGGGGTGGTTTAAAGTGCCATGGAATTTCACAATGCCCCCAATCCCTCCCCAATTGTGTTAACAATGGTGATTCTTACGTGGAGATAGGAGGAACTGAGCTAAATAGGAGTTCACTGCTCCACCAGTTTCTTCCCAATTGAATTGCGAGCTATCCCTTGTCTTCTTGGTGATGGACAAAATCAGTAGAGAAAGCAAATAGTTTCTCCAACCCATCAGCTCTAGATACCTGAAATGCAGTCAATGTTGCACTTGTGTATAATAGATACAGCCACAGCCATGAACTTTGGGCTAGTATTCCAACAGTAGAATAAGTGGAATTAATACTGTCATTCAACTTACTGTGGAACTTCTTCCCCTCAAAATTTGGAATTTCTATGAGTACAGGATAATTTGGAATTGCGATGACACTTCTGACGTCATTGCCTCCAGAGATGTCACTGCCTCTTCAGTTGAAGGCCTTATTCTCTTCATGAATGGTAGTTGAATGTATTCATTTCCCTTCATAATGTGTTCCTTACATTGATCACTAGATTCATGCAGTTTTTGTTATAAGGCATACTTATAGGCTTTGACACCTAAAATGTAAAAAAAAAATTATAATTTCAATTTATAGGCGTTCTGTTCTTCGTTATGGACATGAAGCTTTAATTCTTGTATTTAAAATATATTCACACGTTATAAAATACAATGATCATATTTACTCTAATTGAGTTAATTGTATCAAGCTCTGGCTTGTACATTATGGTATACTGGGAGTCAGAATATATGTCTAGATAGTCTTCTTTGTTATCGGTTCCTCTCGCCTCTTCTCCCACTTTTCTCACCTCTTTTCCTCCTCTTCCTTCTCCCTTTTCTTCCCAAAGAGCTCAGTGTTCCTCACTGAACGTGAGGAACCTATTCCTTAATCTGTTCGCACTAGGAAGTTGGGGAAAATGCACAATGTAACCCACTGTGATATCATACATCACAAACATCAACATCTCTCACCCCATCCGTCTGCCTTAAAGTCTGAGATTTTTTTAAGCCCTTTAAGTCATCCCAGTTTTTGACATGTTTCTGTGCATTTTTTCATTTTTCTTTGTGCTTTTATACTTTTTGTTGCCAGCACCAGGGCATGTACTCAGGCCCTGAGTGCTATCCCTTAGGCCTTTGCACTCAAGGATAGTGGTCTACCACTTGAACCACAGCTCTGTTTCCTGATTTTTTGGTGATTAATTGTAGATAAGAGACTTTCTGGTGCATGCTTTCTTTGAACCTTGATTCTCAGAAATCAATTCTCTTGAGGATTACTGACATGAGCCACTGGCACCTTGCTCCTTTGAGCTTTTATTCTTCACACATACGCACATAGAGTCTTGTCAACAAGTTGCTGCTGCCATTAACTTTTTAATATAGTTATTGTTAACACTAGAGTTTTGTTGAGCAGTTAATGTTTAGCTGGCCAAATAGTATCTGCAACATAACTTTCCCCCAAATTACAATGTCCCTTAGTATCTGAAGTGGGTTGGCTCTACAACCCATGTGGCTAATGAAGTTCTTTTGATATAAAACAGTATAATATTTGCATATAAACTACAAACATCCTTCATATACTTTGTCTTCTCTAGATTGCTTACAGTAAGTAATATAATTGAAATAATGTGTAGCTAGATTTATACCATGTTATAGGGCATTATGACAAGAAAACAGTGTGAATGTGTTTTTAGTACAGATGCACTGCTTTTCCCTTAAAGATGTACAATCTGTAATTGGTTGAATTGCATATGCAGAGTATTTATTTGTGCATTATTTATAGAAACTATGCTGTAAGAAAGTTGGTCTTTGTAAAATGATGATGGTTCTATGTTGAAACTGAAATGGACACCATGAGGAGACTGTGAGTTTTGTGTCTGCATTTAAATGACAGTCAAGATCTTGAGAAATTACTAATATTGTAGCCAATATTGACTGAGAAATCCAATGCATTTCACAGAGAGAGTGTAAATCTGGCCACATTGTAACGAGTACAACAGAAGGAAAATTGAAAGACTATCTTGTTCCCATTGAAATGAATGTCCACTGTCATCAGGTGTTTGAGCAGGGAGTTGTGGATAGCTCTTTGGCCAAGCAAAGCACATTTTATACGTGTCTGGTAGGACATGCAATAGAATGACACAGCAGCTCTACAAGCTATTGAGCTTTGTTGAGTGATAGTTTTCCCTTCCGTATATCGTTTCAAACTATGGGCTTCAAGGAAGTCTGGAACATAAAAATGACTTTTTGTTTTGACAGACCTGGGGCTTGAACTCAGGGCCTGGGCACTGAGTATCTTTTGCTCAAGGCTGGCACTCAGCTCTACTCTGAACTATCTGGTGGTTGGAGCTTAGCGTCTTGTAGACTTTTCCTGCCCAGGCTTGCTTTGAACTGTGATCCTCAGATCTCATTTCTGAATAGCTAGGATTGTAGGCATAGGCCACCAGTACCTGACTTCCCGACTTCCTGAATTTTGCTCCTCTGTCCTCTGTCCTCCTCCTCAGGCCCCCCTTCCTTCCTTCCTCCTCCTTTTTTCACCTTTCTTCTTTTTTCCCCTTTTTCCTCCTTTGTTCATCTTTCTTCTTTTTTCCCCTTTTCTTCATTGCTTTGCTTTCTGAGAGACTTCAATGATCAGCCAACCATGAAATGGGAAAGTGGACCAAATAAGGCTGGATAATTTATTTGAGCCAAACAGAGGTATTATAATCTATTAAAAATATTTAGCCAAACCCACTGTATTCGTGACTTTATCTCATAACCCTGCAGATTGTCTGGTAGTTGCCCAGGACCTGAGGCAGGAAGGCGGACCCATGTGCCTGAACTTTCCAGTCATGTCTTTGCAACTGGTAGTTTTTAATAAAAGAAAAACTCTAACATTGTGAAATTACATCAGTGAAGAAACCATAGCTTTTTATGTTCTTGTATATGCTTTTCTTCTGTGCAATGTTATTCAATGCCCTAAATTTCAGCTACTTTTGAGATATTTTCTTGAATGTTGAGATTAGTCTGGAAATCAGGCTAGGAATAAATGAAATGCTGGTGTGGT